>NC_141822.1:11345582-11497082 GCF_982586985.1 Callionymus lyra
AGGGTGTTGGGAGGGAGACTCTCGGCGAGTTCCTCCAGCTCGTCCAGCAGCTCCCTCTTCATCCTCTGAGCGTGCTCCACGGCGTCCTGACTCGTCTGACAGCTGATGGGACTCGACGCCTTCACTGTTCCACACCCAGAGCAACACACAGTAAATACAAGTAGGACATTTGTGTATGCATGTGTACTTGTACTATTGGTGTGCATGTACCAGTGGTGTTTTGATGTGTGTATGCATGCGTTTGTGTGTGTGTACCAGTGGGGGTGGTGACAGTAGTGACAGGGGCAGTAAAGGCAGGTCTGGTGGAACCGAGTCCAGAGGCCAGGAGGGCACTCTGTATGGAGTCTGGATCGATGCTCTTCCTCCTACTTTTCTTCTTTTTTTTCTTTTTCTCCTTCCCTCTCTTGGGCTCCTTTCTGATGAGCCACGGATCTGAACCCCAAAGACAGAGAGTCAGTTGCAGCTCTTTCTCCATGTCATCCAGCAGAACCTCACCATCCTCGTCGTCTTCATCCGACTCATCCCTGAAGGGGTTAAAGTCGTCGTCCTCGTCAGCTGAGCTCACAGACTTGAAGCTGTCGTCGCTCTCTCCGGCCGACTCGTCTGACTGACTCTCTTCGGAGCTGGTCCCGGACAGACCACCATGTATTCGAGGACGCTTCTTGTTGTTCTTCAGCTCTGGACCTGCAGATCAACAATGGTGAAGAGCAGCTCCTCAAAAGCACCTCTGGAGTGTCTCACCTTTCCTCTTCTTCTGCGGAGGTTCCACCTCGACCGGAGGTCTCTTGGTTGGCATGTCCAGGCCGAGAAGGCTGTAGAGCTTCTGTCTATCCGGGGCGGGAAAGTGCTTCTCGATCAGCGACTGCAGGACTCCTCTGCTCACACACACACCAGTGACATCAGTTAAGGTTGGCACAGAGAAGTTGGTCCACGAGGACTCACTTGGCAGTGGAAACAAAGTCGTTGAGCTCTCCTCCGCCCTCCTCCAGGGCCTCCAGAGTCCGAGCCTCGCCAGTGGACTGCAGGCCGATCACCACACACTGCAACATCAGCAGGTCACCAGGTCAGAACCACCACCAGAAACATGTAGCTCAAATTCAGATTATTGACTCCTAAATCTAATGTCATGTGGAGAACTCAAGAAATTATTGATCCCTTCAATAAAAAAAAATGTCACCTGGACAACAAATTGTGTACATGGTTGAATGAAAGACGATTCACATCATTTGTTAAAATAGTGAGTCCGTTTGCACGCGCGTCTTAAGACATGAGCGCTGCAGTAGATAAAATGACTCTTCCTTAAATAGTCTATAAGAAAATAACCATTCTCAACTGGCTTTTAATCCTCTTTTCCTGGAGAGCTGGTTTAGAAGAATCAAATGTATACAAGAAACTCTTAATATTACACCTTTTAGATTCACACGGAGGTAACATGATGACCTCACTTTTGGTCTTGGCTAAGAATTTTATTGTTAACATGAATTTGTAAATAAACCAAAGAGATAACCAAACCCATAAACAGAGATAACCAACAACAAACACTGATAAGCTCCACTAACTATTGGTTTCAGATATATTTATAGACACACGTGTTAATAAATAAATGATCCATTTTATTGATGTTAGTCCTGCAAAAAAGAACCTCCATGATTGACAGTAGTAGTGATGAAAAATGTGTCGAATATAAAAATAATATACAATATGAAGAGTTTAACGGCAAAGTGATGCAACCATCATAGTTATTAGTAACATACTAACCAACAAACGTCTAACCAATCTACCTATAGTGTAGTAAGTCTTACCTTCCCGTTCTGGACATCCTCCCGGGCCAGCTGGACCACACGCCGGACCTTGGAGGCGATGCAGAGGTACTTGAAGAACCTCTGGTGGGCCGACCAGAACTGGCCCCACATGGACTTCTTCATTCTGGGCTCAGCCTCCATCAGGTTGGCAGCCTGCTGGAACTTGTCCCGGGCACTGACCCACTGAAACCAGAAGATGCTTAAATCCAGGGACCTTAGAGGAGAAACGGGGGTCTATAAGAGGTTGGACTCTCACCATCTGCACGGACTTGTTGTACATTTCCACATAGCGCTGTGACAGAGGGACCTCCTCGATCTTGAACGTGACCCCGGTGAAGCTGAGCTGGCGAGCGATGTACATCCCCCTCAGCTTCATATCCATGGCAACAATCTCCATTGCGCCCACACCCCTGCAACAACAACAACAAACAACAATTTCAGGCCAAGTCTGACTCACTGATGGACTCAACAGCTCCTCAAAAACAAGTCAATGTTGGAGTGATTAGGGCTTCAGGTTTATTGATACAAAGAAAAAAAAAAATTTCTCTGAAACCATGTAATTTCATGCAGATTTTGTTGACACGTCCACGAAACAGCAGCTCTTCTTAAAACGTGATAAGATGAAGTGGCTAGGCATACTAATCCCCAAATGCTGAAGTTCTCCATTTTATGGAGCTGGATAACGATAATAACATTTTATACAGGGGTCTCAAACTAAAATGTGTATCAAATATTACATTGTACTTCAATGTCAGATGGAGACGAGATTGAGTATCTTGCTCTGCCTGCACTCAGAAAAACTTTAATATAATACAAAAATATATATTGGTATGCAACTATTCACATGCGTTATTGCGATTATGTGAAATGCATCAATCAAAGAAAAGTTTATATAAGGTCACATGACCTCTGGGGGATACTAACCTTCGCTCCACTGCTTGAATGAAGTTTGCAAATTCTCTGAAGGGGGTTTTGTGTCCCCAGATGCCGAGGCGGTTCATGTAGGCCATGTTCCGGGGCTCGGACGCTCCTGCGGACAAAGCAGTGTGTGTGTGAAGAGGTAAACTCTAGCCGGTCGATGTCACTCACCTGTGGCGCTAGCATAGACGACACGAGCTTTGGGCAGCTTGTTCTGCAGCTCCAACACCGCCAGACCCGTCTTGGTGGGCTTGGAGGAGCCGACGGGACAAACATTCTTCGCTTTGTGACACTCGTCGTAAACAATCTTCACCAGTGGGTTAAAGAAACTGCTTTAGTTTTGCATCATCCTTAGTTTTTCAACCTTTGACCTTTTCCTGAAACTACTGCATTTGTAGGACTATAAGAAGCAATACAAATATTTGCATATCATAAATCAACAGTGGGGCTTTATGCATTAACTGAGGCTGTACTTCCTGATTTTATATACAACACGGCACTCAGAACCTCATTTTTAATTCACAAAACCTCACAGTCAGTACTACTGTGACTTGCTGACTAATAGAGTAATAACTGTACATCATATAGATATTATGGTGTGTGTGTATATAGACAAGCTGCAGGAGAACAAATGCGCCCTAATGTCTGAAACATACGGTTGTCCAGCCTCGGGAAGACACTAGTGAAGGATACAGCGCCGTCAAAGTCCTCGCCGCACCAGTGCAGAAGCTGCTGGAAGCGAGTCTTGTACTTCCCTCCGGACTGACTCTCTCCGATCAGGGATGAGTACGTGGCGAAGATTACGCCCTTCTTTACGCTGCCATTGTGTTTAGACGAGATCTTCCCGTACTTGAACTGAAGGCAGAGAGTCAGAGTCACTGGGACAAAAACCCCGGCACGCACACAAACACCCTTAAGAGTCTCACTTTGTTCAGAGAGTGGACCTGGATGTTCTTGGCGCCTATGTCACGCAGGTCTCTCTCTGCGTCGTACTTTAAATCATTGGAGACGCTGAACCTGCGGAGAGAAGGTCCAGTCAGCTCACTTTCAAGGAGGGGAGTAAAGTTCTAAAACACTGACCAGAGTGATCTCTTCCTGCCCAGCAGGTAGTTTTCGTAGATGATCCCTGCGATGGTGCGTCCCTTTCCCACACCGGCACCATCTCCAATCAGGTAGGCCGCTCGGTCACCGCTGGGCAGGAATGTCTCGTGTTGCTGAAAAAACGTATCATGAGAACAGAGTCGAGGGGCGAGAGGGTCAGGCTTCTACCTGTGCGGCATAGGTTATGGCCTCAAGCTGAAGCGCTGACAGACAGCCGCGGTCGATGGTCTCCTCTGGGATGGACAGTCGGTACCAGACGTCAGGAGGATTCACGCTGGACAACGAGCTCGTCTCCACCACTGGGTCGGGGTGTCGCAAGCCCACCTTCACTGAAGACACACAAGCAGGTCAGAAAAGGAAGTACAATGTTACTTAAAAAAGGCAATAATCTGATATGAGACCTCCAGATGATTGTATACTGGACAAAAGTTCACTTTAAATGGAACAAAATTAAAGTTTATTTATTTTTTAAATAGAAATGGTAGTTCAATTTTTTTTAGATATAGTTTGAGCCTTATTTCAATAGTTCAAAAGTATTTTTCTTAATTCTTTTTTATAGTCCTTTAGATTTAATATTGACTGGTGGCACCAGCAACATTTTTTGTTTAATCAAAAATACTTCCATTTAAAAAATATGAGTTAGAAAATGTATTTTTGAATTATTGGAATATCAAACAACGTGTAAAAGAAAGTCAGTCATTTAAAAAAAATAAAAATAAAATAATTACTGATAAGTAACATAAGCACATTATATATAGGTGGCGCAGAATTGCTGCCTTTTCCTTGGTTCCATTTTTCTGTACCTTATTTTGCATGTTATCTTATTTTATTCTTTTATCATGTACTGACGCCACAAAAAAATCATGTGTTAACAACACTGGCAATTAAAGTTTTCTGATTAAATTAGTAGATTCTGAGAAAACTATTAAATTGTAACTGAAGCAGTATCATTATGCAATTACACCAGCACAGTTACCAAATTAATTACAAAATAACAATAATTTGACCTTGACAGACATATCAAGGACATATTAGCTGTGAGATAAACTTCTGACAAGTTTGATAAAAATGTCTATAAATTAATAAAACCAAGTTAACTGGTCTCATTTCATTATTGACACCGTTGACTATAGTAAAGTAGACTCAACACTTTGTCACTCACACTTCATGGGCATGTACTCTGCGTAGGTCTCGGCGTGACCCAGCTCTTCTTCCTCTTCTTCCTCCGGCTCCTCTTCCATCTTCATGCCCTGAGATTTCTGTGGAGACCGAATGTCACTTCCAAATTCTCTGCAACGAGCTGGGTCAGCCAGGGGTTCTGCTCTCATCGTACTTACCAACTGGTGTGCGAAGTTCTGCAGCTTCACATCGTCGCTGAGCCACATCCGTGATGGGTCTTTAGCCACTACTTCCTTCTTCACACCATTTAGCTCACCTGAGAGAAAGATGTACGGCATTTTTTTTTAAATAGAAAACACATGGACTTTCTATAAATTGCAAGTTTTCAAAAACAAAGAGGAAGATAAGACCGAAATTCTCCTCTTTGTAAAGAAAAACATGCCATTATTGAAGTTATTAAGTTCACATTTTGGGGTTTGGTTGTTTACTCTTGCTTGCACTTATTTTAACATTTTAATTGTTTTTTTAATTTATTTTCCTTAAAATGTTTTTTTAGTAGTACTTTCGGTTTTACAATGATGTTTAATAGGTTTTTGTGATCAATAATACAAAAAAAATAGTGACTCGTGTGTTATTAAAAGTTTTATGAAAAAGTATCTGCTAAAATATGAATCAGGAACAAAAATGATGACCAGTGCAGCCTTGTCTCCAACCCTTTCTATGCTACAAAATATTTGAGCTAATGAATTCAGATTGTGTGAGAGACAAACCTGCAGCTGCTGCAGTGGCGACAGGAGGAGCGATGTCCGGCGGAGGCTTTAGCTTCATCAGCTCCATCAGACTGTTGCCCTTCAACACAGAGCTCTTGAGGGTCCCGGTCCTGAGCAGGTCCTTCAGCTGGATCTGTGACGAGAACATTTTAATAGTTTGAACATGTAGTGCAGCTCCTGCAGATTCATCCACCAACTCACTTCGTCTTTTCTGGAAGGCACAGTTGAGGACACCGAGGGGGGGCACCCTGGAGTGGAGGTTCCCCGCAAGGTGGCATTGTTGACGTGGACCACCTTGGTGACGGTGATGGTGTGTTTGATGGGATTGTTTCCTAGCTGCTTGGTTGCAGTGGCTCCCAGCGACGGCAGCTGGTTGAGCTGGTTCAAAACGAAGGTGGTGGTGGACTGCTGTGGCTTATTCTACAGACAGACATAAGGAGTTGGTACCAACATGTGACCACACAAGGATGCTTGGCTTACCCTGATCGCCACCACTGGAACTGGAGCTTGTCTGGCTGATTCAGTCGACTCTGCTCCCAAACCAGCGTCCAGAGCACTGATGGAGATGGACTGCAGAAGCAGGTGGACGTTCAGCAAGGCCAAGGGGACGGCAGACAAAAAAAAAAGAAAAAGAAAGAGAACCACAAACCTGCTGGGCCATTGATGGCTGAGAAACATCCTGAGGGTCCACATCAAACAGGCCAAGGTCATTGGGGCAAATCCCGCTCTCACTGAGCGCGGTGAGAAGAAGATCCTGGCCTGGATCCATCTGCAACCGACATGATTGTTTCAACACTTCGTACAAACACACATCCTCCACCCGAGCCAGACACCCTCAACTCTTATACATTCAAGTATCTCGGAGCATATATTTCATTGAGAACCGTTTTGATTGTTTAAGCGCTTTGTGACCGTTGTCTAGAAAAGTGCTCTATAAATATTACTTATATTCAAATATATACAGTGCCTGTGCAGTATTCTCTGTATACACAGACAGATTGAATGTAAATAGTTAGTACATTATATAACAGTAACATTTAGGGTTTGGCATTTTAAATAGAATGTAGTTAATGTTCATTTGATATTGTCATCTTGAACCTTTGGGGATTAGTAAAGCATTTATGATTTTAACAAGTGTTTGATACTCTTCAGTTGTAAGTTTAGGTGTGAATGACGGAATCTTGCTGAGAAGCACATTATGATGGATCCAGCTGGCATGAAGATTTACATTAACAAATCAAAAAGTTCTGAACTAATTTTGCTCATTTTATTATTGTATTATCATCGTTATTATCTATCATTTTATCATGCTATATTGTTTTTGTTATTATTTTTGATGTGTACTGTAGGTCTTAATATATTGCATTTGTATGTTTAATCTTTTTGGGGCAAATGCTGTTACAAACAAAAATGTCCCTAATATGGGAAGAATAAAGGTATAGATCCAACCTAACAGTCCTTGAGACGAGTGGGGTCACAGGTTTATGAGCTTCTAGAAGTTGTTCTGTAGTCATTACATTCACAGTCCCCCTCTTAAACTTCTACACACTTCAGAATGTTTCTCTTCGCCTTTATCATGTCACAGAAACATTTCCAACAATTTAAAAAACTTATTTTTACTGTCAAGAGTTTCACACTCAAATCTGAAATAAACAAATAAAATAATGGTTCACTAAAGTCGTTGGAACAACAAACAAAAGTTCATTATACTCATGTTAGGAATTGAATAAACTCGATTATCAACTAAGTCAGAACCGGCTCAGGGGGAGCACGGAACGACCTCGCAGCTCCAAAGTGACCCAAAACAAGACACGTGTTTGAACACTTCCTGGTCAGAGAGTCCAGCTCCACCTCAGCATCTGGACGCCGTAGAACCACAACAACAATACACAAAACACCGTCACACAACCATCGAAGACAACGTCTACCTTCGGTCCGGTTAGAGGAGTTCCGGCTCGGTGCAGAGAGACAACTTTAGCGGCGCTAGCTCGCCGGTTAGCATCAAGCTAACGTGACAAGCTCAAAGGCACTTATATAAGAAGAGAGCGAAACGAGTTCAACGACTAAAACCAGTCATGGGTTGCTATGTCCCCGCAGACGCCCGATCTCACAAATACCCGGGTGACGATCTGGAGCCAGCGACACCACAGCAAACACACGCTGTGGCTGAACGTACTCGCGACACTGTACACCGTCTGGTTGTGTGTACAGTTGTGCTGCTGTGTTAGCCACTAGCACGCATCCCACTTTGTGACGCAATAAAAGGAGTACTTTTTAGATTTACTTTCGTTTCTCACGCAACCAAATTGAAAATGAAAGGTATTAAACGGAGCTGTTGCGCTGGGTTGGACTTTTATACGTGTTTTCTTATGCCGGGTGAGAGTGTTGATGCTAGAGATGCTAGCGCTGCTAAGGATGTTGATATTGCTGACGTTAGCTAGCAATAGCAGCTAGCGCAGGGTTTCGGTCAACGGTGGTTATAAAATAAGAAAATTAAATAATGTTAGGTGGAGAGGACTCTTTGTATCCGTTGGACGAGAGTGTCCGGGTGCTGTGCTGAAGTACTCACTTTTGTGCGCCGTACAGCCGCCCGAGTCGCAGGCGGCGTCGCTCCGCAGGTCGCTTGTCTTCTCTCCGCTCCGCCGCGCTCACGCCATCTTTTATCAAACGCTCAGCCGCATGTTGGTCACGTGACGCGGCGCAGGCCTACCGTGGCCGTCATCGCCCTCGAAGTCTCCGCGCGGCGATCGCGGTGCCGGGTTTCTGGGCGGCGGAGGGTCGAGACCGGACCGGAGCAGACACCTCGATGAGGAAACCGAACCGTCCGCGGATCTACGGTCGAAAAACAGAAAGAAAACATCGCTGGAGAAGGCGAGCTAGCGCCACCTCATCACGTGACCCACCGAGGACTGAACAGGAAGTGACGAGCGCAGACTTTTTCTTCTTCGCTGGTTTCGTTTCGTATTTCACCAACAACACACTTTTTATCAGTCTTTTTTGTCTTTTAGTGTTGAATCCTTCCCATCTACAATTTCTGTCAGTCGAATAAAATAAACACCCGTGTTTGTAAAGTTGTTTACTGTCCTGTGGAGTTGTTGTTTGTTATGGTATGCACTCTCACGTCACATTATCAACACGAGCATCACCCACACTCTCTTGTGTTGTTGTCACTGGAAGAATAGACGAGTCACCTGGTTCAGAACTGTTTCATTGACCTTTACCCTGGAAAAGCTCTGCTCCGAGTCTCTCATGGACGGTCACTCGTTGGTCTCTGTATATCCTTCCTGTTCTGCATTAATTCATTACCTGTGCAATATAAACCCACACTTTTCTTCGTCTCTCTTTGCTCTTGATGGATCTACTGACTCCTTTCAGAAACATCTTAAGACGTTTTTATTTGTTCAGGCTTTTCCTTGATTTTCTGGAACTCCTGTTGTGTTATCAGTTTTATCTTGATCTTTAAAGTATATACTTTATTGAATATTGTTTTGATTGTTAAGCGCTTTGTGACCCTGGTCTGGAAAAGCACTATACAAATAAAAATTACTTACTTACTTTTCTTTTCTCCCGGAGCTCCACCTCCAGAGCTGCTGCTGGATCCATGTCAACGGATCCAGATTTGACCCCAGCAGCCTCTATTGACTCTTCTGCCCTAACCAATTCCATCCTATTTTCTCTCACTGTATCCTCCCTCAGTCTTTATTTCATCCATCTGTCTACCCCCTAGCCATTCACCCTCCCAGCCGGTCGCAGCAGAAGGCCGTCAACGTTCAGTCTCGTTCTGCTTAAGGTTTCTGCCTTCTAAAAGGATGTTTTTCCTCTCCACTGCCACGCTGTAATTCACTCATTGTTGAGTTGCTAGGGTCTGTTTTTCTTTTCTCCAATATAATCTTAACAAACACTGTAAAGTTCAAGAATCTAAATTGAATGGAATTGAAATTGAAATTGACATTGAAATTGACATTGAAATTGACATTGAAATTGACATTGAAATCGACATTGAAATTGACATTGAAATTGACATTGAATTGAATTCCCTGGTCAGTAGCCACTGTAGCTGTAGCTGCGTTGACGTCACTGACGCACACGTGAACCTAAACTCTTCATACTTGTGGTATCCCCGGGTTTCCTCCCACAGATGGACTTGGAAACTGTGACCAGCAGGGGCCGCCATTACTCGCCCCGCCAGCGATGGTGAAAATGGCGGAGGGAGTGTGCTGCTGCTGACTCCTTATGGTCCTCTCTCCGCTCCCCTCCGGGTGGCTGTGATCAGGAAGAGTTCTCAGGCTGTCTGGACATGAGCGGGGTAAGTTTCTCTCAAGTACTGCCCCCTCGGACTTGGGTGAACGTCAGTGGGTCAAGTGGGGCCACACCTGAAGTTCCTCATAGTGTGTTAGCTCCCAGGCTAACATTAGCAATTGTTCGTGTGTCTGTTTCTCAGCTTTACAGACAATAGTTTCTGGTCTTTAAGTCAAAAGTGATTCCGTCATACGTCCACGGTGCTGATCAATAAATAACATCGATGACGAAATCATTGAGTTCATAAACAGTTGACGTTTTAACAGTCATGTTGTTGTTGACGTGGTGATACACTCAGCAGCCTCTGTGTGCGCATGCGTAGTTTAGATTCCGTTCAGAACTTCAATCGTTTGTTTTAAACTTTTCAACCACTATATTTTGTGAGTCTGCTGTCATGTTGTGTGTCTGTCATATGATGTGTCTGCTGTCATATTATGTGTCTGCTGTCATGTTGTGTGTCTGCTGTCATGTTGTATGTCGGCTGTCACATTATGTGTCTGCTGTCATGTTGTGTGTCTCTGTCATGCTGTGTGCCTGCTGTCATTTTATGTGTGTGCTGTCATGTTGTGTGTCTTCTGTCATGTTGTGTGACTGCTAACATGTTGTGTGACTGCTAACATGTTGTGTTTCTCTGTCATGTTGTGTTTCTCTGTCATGTTGTGTGTCTCTGTCATGTTGTGTTTCTCTGTCTTGTTGTGTTTCTCTGTCTTGTTGTGTTTCTCTGTCTTGTTGTGTGTCTGCTGTCATGTTGTGTGACTGCTGTCATGTTGTGTGACTGTTGTCATGTTGTGTTTCTCTGTCATGTTGCGTCTGCTGTCATGTTGTGTGTCTGCAGTCATGTTGTTTGTCTATCGTAATGTTGTTTTATATTGTGTGTCTGCAGTCATGTTGTGTGACTATTGTAATGTTGTGTGCTATGTTGTGCGTCTGCTGTTATGTTGTTTCTTTTGTAATGTCTTATTTCATATTGTGTGTCTATTGTAATGTTGTGTGTCTGCAGTCATGTTGTGTGTCTATTGTAATGTCTTATTTCATATTGTGTGTCTATTGTAATGTTGTGTGTCTGCAGTCATGTTGTGTATCTGCTGTCAGCTAATTGACGATGATTACTTGATCATGGTGATTAATGGTGATTGATTGATACAATGTGTTAATGGGGAAATGATTGACAGAAACTATCCTAATCACCAATCAATTAAGTTGACGACTCGTCAATACCAAGTGGTTCTGAGTGTTTTGATCCTTGTGTGTTGACAGGAAGTTGTATGCAACAGTCACTCGGAGGTCTTCATCCCCCTTCACAACACACTCAAGATGGCGCCGGAGGAACCTTCCAGCACCATGAGCTTCTCCCAGAGGCAGGCCAACGGTGTGTTCTCGTGTGAGAGTCTGTGCGTGTGCGTGAGAGTGTTGACGTGTCTCACCTGTGCAGGTCAACAGACAGACCGATGAAGTTTGACCTCACTCACAGTGTCCTCTGCAGGCTGTCCAGCAGAGGGCGCCCCCTGCTGGTCGCAGCTCCACCTGACTCAGACACGCCTCTGCCCGCCCACCGAGCCCCACAGGTCATCATCTCACACACCTCTGCTCAGCAGCAACAGAAGCCTCCCGCAGCAGAGAAGAACCGCACACCGGGTCAGAACCAAGAAGCAGAAAATGTACGTCCTCACATCCGTCTTCTGACGTGGAGAAGATCCTGACTCACTCTCTCTCTCTCTCTCTCTCTGTAGGGTCGGAGGGAAGAACACTCAGAACAAGAAAGTCACAGACTTTTATCCCATCAGACGGAGTTCGCGGAGAAGTAAATCGGAGCTTGAGGTGAGACGAGTTCTGACCCACGCTCGTGTGGAACCAACACTTTTAAAGTGGTTTAATTCCAGTAGACGAGTCGTAGAGTGAAGCTCATGTTGATGCTGACATTGACTCTTGTGTTCCAGTGTGAGCAGAAGAAGCAGATGGATGCGCTGGTCAGCAGTGGCGTGGAGGAGGGGTTGGAGGTGAGACGTTTGTTGTCTTTGACATAAATGTGTAGCATATGTCGCATTAGCTTAGCTCACTTTACCATGTGGTTCCAGATGCGGCACGTGGAGGGCAAAGGTCGTGCTGTGGTGGCCACTCGCCGCTTCAACCGGGGCGACTACGTGGTGGAGTACCACGGTGACCTGCTGGACATCACGGATGCCAAGGTGCGCGAGGCCGAGTACGCCAAGGACCCCGACACCGGGTGCTACATGTACTACTTCCAGTACCTGAGCCGGACCTACTGGTAAGTCGCGTGATGCATTTAAATATTGCTGTATTGATATTCAACAGCACTTTTATTTTATTTTTTTATAGTACATTTTTTTTGCTTTCATATTCATGTTTTTTTTTAATAAAAGGCGTTAGTTTTACTTTGTGTTGCGATATTACATCTGGCCACTGGATGGCAGCAGGTTTTTACAGCCTATGTAGTTTCTCCTTCCGTCTACCCTCAACACTGAGTCTGGTTGTGCTTTAAGTTTCTGCCTTATAAAAAGTTTTTTCTCGTCACTGCCACGCTTCGATTCACCCATTATGGATCCGCTGGGATCTGTTTTTCTTTTCTCCAATAAAGTCTTTCTTAAACGGTTAGGGGGGCTTGACAATGAACTTTTGTGAGATCCTGGCAATGACTGAGGACAAGAGGATACAGTCGACTCCAGCAGCTTTTAAAGCCGGACATATTTTGGTTTCAAAACAAATGAAAGCAGTTACGACTTCATCAAGAGTCATGTGGTCTGTAAATTTTGCAACACCAGAGTCAAGTACTAGATGTATCCTTGTTACTACAGTAGTAATATATCTATATTTAGTAATATAAACTCTTGTGTGTCCGTAGCGTGGACGCCACCAGAGAGTCGGGGCGGCTGGGACGACTGGTCAACCACAGCAAGAGCGGGAACTGTCACACCAAACTGCACGACATCGACGGCGTGCCGCACCTGGTCCTGGTGGCCTCTCGTGACATCCACCAGGGGGAGGAGCTTCTCTACGACTATGGCGACCGAAGCAAGGCCTCCATCGCCGCCCACCCCTGGTTGAAGCACTGATGGACGACATAGAGGTCCCAGTGCCGACGACCCGCTGCTCATTCCTTTAACCAGTGTCTTTTAATACATACATGTGTAACATACGCTCAAGGACATATATTTTTACTCTCATGCTGGAAAACAAACTCACACACTGGCATCACTCAGGCGTGCATCATGTGGACCCAAGTTCGCCGCAGAGAAAACAAAAATCTTGACGATCTGCTGACTGCGTTTATTTTTTTTAAACTTCTGTTTGAACACCAGTGGTTCCAACCCGACCAGCCCGACGAGGAGTCGGTAACCAGCGCCGGCCAAAGTCAGTCCTGTAAATATATTTATTGAAGCGTCGACGTAAATAAACTTTTCCTAAAGAAAACTTGTCAGTCATGATGAGGTCATGCCCTCTTGATGTCACACACTAATATATACACACAAAAGCATATACTCACTTACTCTACTCACTCATAAACACAAACGCACAATAAAGCATTTGGACATTCACGCACCCATTTTAACAGACCCACTCATAAGCTGTACACTCTGCACGCACACACACAATCTCACACACAATCAGGGTTAAAGTTGACTTCTTTGACTCCACTTCCTGTCACATACATAAATAATATCAACATTTGCACATTCACGCACCCATATTAACAGACAAACACACAAACTGTACACTCCCTATACACGCGCATGCACACAATCTCACACAATCTCACACACACACAATCTCACACACAATCAGGGTTAAAGTTGACTTCTTTGACTCCACTTCCTGTCACATACATAAATAATATCAAGATTTGCAGAAAACAGGAAGTCCACGGATGTCTCCTGGTCACATGACGCATCATCAGTGACTCAAGTCCTTCACAGACGTGCGTCTACATGTTCTGCAGCGCCTCCTGTGCTTGTTCTGTGTACAACCCATCCAGGTTGTGTGTTCGTGGTGATCCGCGGACTTTGTCCCTCGAGAAGAAACTAAACCTGCAAGACACAGAAAACAGATTTGACTTAAAGACCGGATCACCACTTGACCCTGTGACCCAGATCTGAGCAGAGGAACCATCAAGGTCGTGTGGTTGTGACGACACGGATCTGGTGGTAGTCAAGTGTTAGTGTGAAGAAGGGCTTCACTTGGCCACTGACCACTGCAAATGGTGAAGATTGTTACGGATAATTTAGGCAACTTTCACTCGTGAAGGAGATAAGGAACATAAACGGGAAGTAAGTTCAAGTCTTGGTCAGAAACATGTAGGTGCAACGCCACAGTCGGCCAATCACAGCGCAGGGAACGGGGACAAGCAAGGGGCGGGACACGTACGAGAGAACCGAAGCCTCTGATTGGCTGTAAGGTCGGGTCTTCTGGGATCAAACCAACCGCCACCATCGGCATGATGGCGGTGAAGATCCTGGAGACAGAGAGGATGTGACGGTGCGGTGGTCACTAGTGGTCCGTGTGGTGGTCAAGCTGTGGTCAGTGGTCATGTGATCGGGAAAGTGTGGAGGACTTACAGTCGTTTGATGCCAGATTCTGGAGCTGCAGACAATCGAGCTCTCGACTCTGGAGAAGGAGATGAAGACGAAGACACCCCCACTTCTTCTGTTTCATCACTGGAGAGAGGAGATCATCTTCATCACCACCATCATCATCATCTTCATCATCTTCATCTTCATCACCTCTTGTAGTAGGCAAGCTCCTCCTGCAGCAGGAAGACTTTGGCCTTCAGCTCGTTCCTCTCGTGCAGGACGTCTCGGAGCTCCTGCAGGGTGAACCTGGGTCTGCTCGGGTCCTTCAGGTCTAGTCCTGCTGTTTCCTCATCACAGAGCGCCTCCTGTTGGCGGAAGAAGATGTGAGATACTAGAAGGACTGAACACAGCCACTGCAGATCCACAAGCCGCTCAACTCCAACTCAGACGTCTGAGCACACGCATGCACCAGGATCCAAGTGCATGTTGGGACGGAGAGTTAGCGGTGAGACACGCCCACATTCTGTGTGAGTGGAGTGTTAGTGAGGCACACAGGCGGGACGATGGTCCAGTACCCAGAGTAGATCCTCTTCCTCCTCCTCCCTGCTCTGGAGATTAGGAGACGCTCGCAGAGGTCGCGGGGTCAGTTCAAAGGCACCCACCGGATGGGAGGGGGAACATGTGTATGTCAGAGGCTGAGCCCCGAAAACTGACGCAGCAGGTTGTTGGAGGGGGGCAGACCCTGATGATTTCACTTCCTGTTTGCACCAATATCAAGCTTCTTATTGCACGGATTGCAAGGATTGTCCTTCATCATCATAACAGTCATCCTCATCACATCCTTAATCATCATCACTATCATCATCTTCATCCCATTATTCATCATCACTACCTTCAACATCATAATTACTATCATCACCTTCATCATCATAATCACATTCTTCATCATCATCGTCACCTTTAACATCATAATTACTATCATCATCATCTTCATCATCATCATCATAATCCCATTATTCATAAACGTCATCTTTAACATCATAATCACATTCTTCATCTTCATCATCATTATCACTATCATCACCTTCATCATCATCATCATCATCACTTTCATCATCTAGATCCCATTATTGATCATCATCACCTTCAACATCATAATCACTATCATCATCATCATCATCATAATCTTAATCACATTATTCATCATCATAACATTCATCATCATAAGATTCTTCATCATAATCATTATAATCACTATTATCATAATCATCATCACCTTCATCATCATCATCATCATCACCTTCACTATTATTATCATCTTGACCTTTATCATCATCATCATCGTGACCTTCATCATCATCATCACTTTCATCATCTAGATCCCATTATTGATCATCATCACCTTCAACATCATAATCACCATCATCATCATCATCATATTCACTATCATCATCATCATCATCATCATCTTCATCACCTTCATCATCATCATATTCACATTCTTCATCATCATCATCATCTTAATCGCATTATTCATCATCATGATAAGATTCTTCATCATAATCATGATAATCACTATTATCATCATCATCATTACCTTCATCATCTTAATCCCATTATTACTCATCATCACCATCAGCATCATCAGTTTTATCATCACATTAATTATCATCATCACTTTCATCATCATCATCATCATCACCTTCATCACCACATTCCTCATCATCTTTACCTCCACGCTCTTGTTCATTGTTCCTCACTCACCTCTGCAGGTGAGGGCTGCAGTGCCGGGGTTTCCTCAGTTTTTCCTCCCAGTCGTTCTCTCAGCCGCGTGACTTCCTGTCGTAGAGCCGCCGTTTCCTGTCCGCGGGCCTGGTCCTGGGCCTCGAGCTCCACCTTCTGCTGGATGAGAGCCTTGCCCTGAGACTCCACCACTGACATCTTGTGACGAAGGTCCTGATTGATCTTCATAAGCCTGGACTGTTGCTGCTGCAGCTGAAGAGCAGAAGAGCGAGTGAGATGAAGTCAATAAGAGACAGTGAGGTCGTGAGTGATGGACTCTTACTGCTTCAACGTCATCGTTTTTCAGCGTCAGCTCACGATCCTTGGCTCGGATCTCGTCCCTCTGTTTGTCCACGACTTCTTTGAGCCTCTTCATCACCTGCTTCTCTCGTTCGGTCATTCCTGGAGGACACACAAGTGTGTCAGTGTGCGTTTTTGTGAGTGTTTGTTTCGCGTGTGTAGCAGCTGAGGCTGTTGAACTGAGGCAGCTCTGTCCGGTCGGACTGTTGTCACTGCGAGTCAAAAACTCCTTTGTGTGTGTGTGTGTGTGTGTGTGTGTGTGTGTGTGTGTGTGTGTGTGTGTGTGTGTGTGTGTGTGTGTGTGTGTGTGTGTGTTCCTCACCCTCGTGTCTCTGCAGATCTTCTTCACTTAGGGAGTCGTTGGTGGACATGTTGGTGAGGAGACCCTTGTTCTCCTCCTGCAGCAGAGAGATCTGAAGAAGAAGATCTTGAGCTTCTCCTCTCCACACGTCCTCCACCAGCTCCAGCTCCTGTACACACACACACACACACACACACACACACACACACACATACACACACACACACAGGTGAACTCCAGACAAACAGGAAGTAAGTAAGTAGGTAAGTAAGTAATTTTTATTTGTATAGCGCTTTTTGGCCCAGGGTCACAAAGCGCTTAAACAATCAAAACAATATTCAATAAAGTATATATACACAGGAGTTCCAGTAAATCAAGGAAAAGCCTGAACAAATATAAAAGTCTTAAGATGTTTCTTGAAGGAGTCAGTAGATCCATCAAACACAGAGGGTGAGAAAGATCGTTCCAAAGCTTAGGAGCAACAGCTTGGAAGGATTTCTCTCCTCTGGTCCTGAACCGTGTTCAGGAACCATCACTTGATTCTGATCCACAGACCTCAGAGCCCGAGCTGGGGTGTAAGGCTAGATCAGGATCTACTGATGGAAGGTCCAACCATGAATATATCTTAAAGTAAGAACCAGAATTTTAAAGTTGATCCTGAAAGAAACTGGAAGCCAGTGAAGAGTTTTAAGGATCAGAAAAATGTGAGTTCTTCTACCATTGCAATATTCTAAACTAGAAGACACAAACGCATGGATTATAAGCTCCAGATCATGATGTGACAACATTTTCCTAAATTTAGAGTTTCTTCTCAGTTGAAGGAAACAGTTTCTGGTCAGTAACGTCACGCTGCTGATGGTCACACCTGTCTCACTCCTGTCAACTGTCTCACTCCTCCCTCTCACCTGTGGCGCTCAGCTGAGTTAAACTCACGTGATGTTAATGACTTTTGAACCTTTTGTCAAAACTGAAAAAGTTTTTTTAGAAGTGTTTGGACCGGGTCAGACTGTACCAAATGTTTTTTATTATTATTATTAAACGAACCTTGCGGTGTTTCTTCTCCTTCTCCAGCCGGTCCACTCGCTCCAGACGCAGCTTGTCCAGCTCCAGACGCAGCTCGTCCGTGTCCGGGCTCAGACCGCTGCGGGTCACCAGAACCTCCAGGATCTCCAGGACTCGGACCACTTTGGGCATCAGCCGCGACAGAACCTCGCAGCCGTGCTGGTCGATGATCCGCTCGAACTCTTGCCCGACCACCGCGGCGATGTCGTACACGTCCATCACGGTCAGGTCGGACACGTTCTTCTCCATGTCCGGTCCTCGGAACCAGAACCTCTGGGTCAATCACTGCCAAAACTTCAGCTCGAAGAAGAAACCCAAACTACGAACACGGTCTAGACGAAGAAGAAGAACCGAGTCGTCTTCATCCGTTTTTTTTCGCGATGACGTCACCCACACAAGATAGTCCGCTACCGTCCGGTCCAGTTCGTCCTCTCGGTGGCGTCAGGAAGCCCGAGTGGTCAAGCGATTTCCGTCTCGCTTTCAAAATAAAGGCGCATTAAAAGTTTTCATTCTCGCCTCTTTCTCATCTACGTTGTCACTCGTGTTTATCGCTGTGACGTCAGCACAAAAGTCTAACTTGGTCGACAGTTAAATCCACTTCTACCTGACGTTGCTTCCGCCGGTGACCTGACGTGAGACTGCACTTTTTTAGTGCGCATGTGTGACACCACCGCCACAGGGGGGCGCTGTGCTGTATCAGTATGTGAAGCGTTTTCTCAAAAAATGTTGAAGTTGTTCATTGCTTCATTTTTTTTTTTAATAACAACAAAAATAATCAATAAGAAGAATAAGTTTGATCTACAGACAAACTCAGGATCAAACATCAGTTCTTAAGATGATAAATCAATGCAGTGAAGTCAACAAATCATCAACAGGATTGACTAAACTTTGACATTCAAAAACATTTCAAAAAGTGCTTAATTTCGCTGAAGATTTAGAGTTTAACTTGTCAACAACAAAACATCTTTATTGCTTATTTTACTGACGCTTCAGAGTTAAACTCACGTCGCAACAAACCATCCTTAGGTTTGATCAAAGTAGAGCATTTTATTCTGAAGGTTTAAACATCCAGAATTACTGAAATCCTTCAGTCACTGCCTGATACCTTCAATCACAATGAAATGTCCAAAAAAGATTTTAACTTAATCTCCGTAGGAGGCGCCCGGAGCCGACAGAACTTAACACTCCTGCTGAGGAACCTCAGGAGTCTCCAGGTTCTCCTCGTTTAAACTGGGAACAGACACGTTCATCCAATCATCAGTCAGTAGATCACCATGTCGTCAGTTACCTTTATTATTAAGAAGTAAAGAACCCACTGCGTTTTTGAGACGGTTCCCAGACTTGGTGAAGATGTTGGGTCTTCTAGAACGTCTGCTGCTCTCTGGGGAGTCTAGAGGGGTTGCCTGTGTCCTGGGCTGCTGGGATGTGGGCAGTGAGGAGGTTGAGAACTGAAGAGGAGTGAAGGTCTGAGTCGGTGGGTTGGTCTGAGTCGGTGGGTTGGTCTGGTTCAGTGGGTTGGTCTGGGTTGGTGGGTTGGTCTGAGTCGGTGGGTTGGTCTGAGTCGGTGGGTTGGTCTGAGTCGGTGGGTTGGTCTGAGTCGGTGGGTTGGTCTGGGTTGGTGGGTTGGTCTGGGCGAATGGGTTGGTCTGGGCGAATGGGTTGGTCTGGGTCGATGGGTAGGTTTGGTTCGAGGGGTAGGTCTGGTTCGAGGGGTAGGTCTGGTTCGATGGGTGGGTCTGGTTCGAGGGGTGGGTCTGGTTCGAGGGGTAGGTCTGGTTCGATGGGTAGGTCTGGGTAGGTGGGTAGGCTTGGGTCGGGGGCTGGTTCTGTAAGGATCCACCAGTGTTTAGGTATGGATGGGTCTGCGACAAAGACAGGGAGGCAGACGCGGGGTCTAATAAGGTCGGAGGAGGAGGCGGAGGGAAGCTATCAACATCCTCCGATAGGTCCGGGACCAGGTTATAGTGGCGCTTCCTCAGCTCCCCCAGACGGACCCGTTCCTGCTCCAGCTCACTCTCCAGCTGCAGTACTTTCACCTGAAAGAGCAGGAGGGTCATGACAACCAACTGATTCAAAAGCTTACAATGACCTGGTGGATCCACGTCTGCAGAAGAACCCACCTGAGCCTCCATCTCTTCTTTCTTCAGTTTGATCAGAGACAACCCAGAAAAGTCCATGTCCCCTGGAACAAAGACGAGGTCAAGTAACACATTCAACCATTGCCTCACTCCATCATCACTTATCAAAACAGGAAGTGGAAGTTTAACTTCCTGTCCTCACGGTGGTCAGAGAATCGTCGTTGTCCATGTTTGGTGGAGGTGACGACCACGGCGGCCATGTCGTTGACGTGTCGCGATGCCTGCTGCAGCACATTCAGTTTCTTGTTGTTGCGGTCAGCCTTCACCTGAGACGGGGGAAGTGACGATGTCATCATTGTCTTCACAACCAACAATAAAGTTTTTACCTTTGAAGCAGCGACCAGCTGAGCCGTGCTCGCCGCGATCTCATGAGAAGATGCGATCAGTTCCTCGTACGTTCCCTGATCCCCAACCACACGGTCAGCGGACTCCCTGGTGGGTGAGTTTCCAGGTGAATGTTCAGAGGCATGTTCAGTGAGTTTTGGGGTGAGTGTTCAGGTGAGTGTTCAGGTGTGTGCGAGCCTCCTTACAACAGCTGGGTGGCTCCCCAGCCCACAGCTTTGGAGGCAGAGATGAGTCCTTCAGTCCAGCGAGAGTTTTTGGCGTAGAACTCGGGTACAGTCGCCACACCCTGAGAGAGACACACTCGTCGTAGCGCTGATCCTGCAGTATTTATACTCCTGGAGTCAGTACTTACTCGTCCTCCCTCCACCACGTCCTTTTGCAAGTCTGTTGACGCCGTGACCAGCATGTGGACAGCCTGGAGCAAAGACACAGACGAGACAGAGGGTGAGACACTTGAAGGGGGGGAGGCGGGTGGCGGGATTACTCACCTTCATCAGGTCAGAGCAGGAGCCCAGAATGCTGCAAGAAACAGATTAAGTAAGTAATGGTTATTTCTAAAGCACCTTTCTAGACCAGGGTCAAGGCCACTGAAGAGGATGTGGGGGCTCACCTTTGGTTGACCTCCAGCTTCAGACCAGATGTGTCTCTCCTGGTCTGACTAAGGATCTCCTGGACACACAAAAGTTGTTACTAATGGAGCCACCATTGGTGGGCGACATGGAGCTCTTACGTCCATCCTCAGCACGGCCTCCTCAATGGCGGTGGACGTGGCGAGCATCTCTCGGTCCACCAGTCGTCCCAGCTCCTCCTTCTTCACGTCCTCCCCTAGGGGGCGCAGCCCCTAACAAACACACTCGAGGTCATTCCAGTCACCAAAACACACTCTTAAACACTCTTACACAACCCACCTGGGCCAGTGCCAGCAGCCGCTGAACCGTGGAACGGACCAATACCGGGTTGGCCCCGGCGAGACTTGACTGGAACTTCAGGTCCTTCAGAAACTGTAGACAGTTGTTGGCACAGTCACGACAGCCGTCAGTCAGACCTGCAAACGAGTGAAGGCACAGTCACGTCACCCACCACTGAGTGTGTGAGTGTGTGAGTGTGTATGTGTGTGTGTGTGAGTGTGTGAGTGTGTACTGACAGTCAGCCTGGTCAGTGGGGGCGCTGTGTGACGTCGCTGCTGCGTTAACGATGGTGTCAGCGGCCAGATGAGAGAACTGAGTAACCGACCTGAGGAGGGAACTGGCGTCTGCAGGAGAGAGAGAGATGTCACTCACACATAAATAAACATATATATATGCACAGACACACACAAACGTACCGTCCTTGTTTTCCAGGTAGGTCATGTGACTCTGCTGCATCTTGTCGATGGACCTCAAAGTAATTTCTGCTCGATTGACCAAATAATCTGAGGGAGAAGAGACAACGGTCATGTGACCTTAGTTTTAAACAAAATAAATACTGTTGGCTAAGATCCTCAGATATTAGTCTGGCATCATCGTGGCATTGATGCGGCATAACTGTGACATAACTGTGGCAGGAATACATTAATCACTTAGCACCCCTGCTACATCACTGCTACATCACTGTGACATCAATGTGGCATCACTACATGACTGTGGCATCAATGTGGCATCACTAAATGACTGTGGCATCAATGTGGCATCACTACATGACTGTGGCATCACTGTAGGATCACTGCAACACCAATGTGGCATCACTACATGACTGTGGCATCACTGTAGGATCACTGCAACACCAATGTGGCATCACTACATGACTGTGGCATCACTGTAGGATCACTGCAACACCAATGTGGCATCACTACATGACTGTGGCATCACTGTAGGATCACTGCAACACCAATGTGGCATCACTACATGACTGTGGCATCACTGTAGGATCACTGCAGCACCAATGTGGCATCACTACATGACTGTGGCATCACTGTAGGATCACTGCAACACCAATGTGGCATCACTACATGACTGTGGCATCACTGTAGGATCACTGCAACACCAATGTGGCATCACTACATGACTGTGGCATCACTGTGGGATCACTGTGACACTTATGTGGCATCACTGTGGGATCACTGTGACGTCAATGTGGCATCACTACATGACTGTGGCATCACTGCTATATCACTGTGGGATCACTGTGACACTAATGTGGCATCACTGTGGGATCACTGTGACGTCAATGTGGCATCACTACATGACTGTGGCATCACTGCTATATCACTGTGGGATCACTGTGACAATAATGTGGCATCACTGTGGGATCACTGTGACATTAATGTGGCATCACTGCATGACTGTGGCATCACTGCTATATCACTGTGGGATCACTGTGACATCAATGTGGCATCACTACATGACTGTGGCATCACTGCTATACAACTGTGGGGTCCTTGCAACATCAATCTGGCATCACCACATGGCAGCGGCATCACTGCGGGATCACTTTGGCATCCTTGCAACACCAATGTGGCATCACTACATGGCTGTGGCATTACTGTGGGATCACTGCAACATTACTGTGGCATTTATGTAACATCTTATTGGCATCCTTGCAACACCAATGTGTCATCACTGCATCATTACTGTGGGGTTACTTTGACATTGTTGTGGCATTACTGTTACTATACTGTGGTATCAGTCTGACATGACTGTGGCATGACCGTGACACTACTGCGACATTACTGTGACATCATTGCAGCATAACGGTTTTATCATTTAAATGGCACCATAAGATGGAAATTAAAGGTAAGCTAGCACACCAGGTGAGCTGATGCAGCGCACGTGAACTGGGTCGTCCAGCTTGGAAACGGCATCCAGGACGATGCCCTCGGCTTCGACCACTGCACACTGCAGCAGACTGAACTGCTCCTCCTGCAGCTTCCGGACCAGCTCTGCTTCTCGACCCGCCTGTGTCATTGTAGGCAGGATTATGAGTCAGAAGCAGAACTCCATTAGATCCTCCGTGACTTAAGTCTAGACCTGCTGGTGCAGCTGGGCCCGAAGCCCGCTGAGCTCCAGATTGCTCCTGTGCTTCTCCTGCTCCACCAGGTTCTGCTGCACCTGTTGCAGAGACGCCAGCTCCGTGTCTCGCTCCCTCACCACACGTTGCAGAGAGTCACGCTCCGCCTGCAGCCCGGCTACGCTGCTACTCATCTGACTGCCCACCTGGATGAGCAGCAGATCACAACATGGTCAGTACCTTGCCTGAGATGGTGAAAACGGGTCAATCAGTACCGCATCTTTGCTGGTCAGGAGGTTGGTAACTCGGGTCAGCTCAGCCCGGGTGGAGTCCAGTTCTCTCCTCAGTCGGTCCAGTTCCACCTTCTGCTCCATGTTGATGTTGAGCTAAAGAACCGTACCACAGTGAGACCACAGAACCCGGGTCATGACCGGTCGACTAGTACCTGCTGCTGCAGCTGAGCTCTCGTGGCATCCAGCTCCCTCTGGAGCCGGTCCCGCTCCAGGTCCATAGAACTCTGCTGGGTCTGCAGCTGCTGTCTGAGAGAGAGAAGTTCTGCGTCCTTGTCCCGGGCTGAACGCAGCAGCACCTCTCGCTCCGCCTGCAGGGCAGTGGCACTGCTGCTGGTCATCGCTCTCTCCTGGACAGAAGAAGATATCAGTCTGCTGGTCAGAACCGAAGATGGATCATGAACCAGTACCTGCTCCATCTGGGCCAGCGAGCTGCGTAGAAGCGCTGCCTCCGCTCGCTGATCCAGCAGCTCCTGGCTCAGATGCTCGACTTGCTGGTTCTGCTGCATCACCTGCTCACACACAGAACCTCAGAATCTGAGACGGAGATGACGCCAGAAGCCTGTCTCACTCTTTCAGCCTGGTCCAGTTGGAGACTCTCCAGCTGCTGTGCCAGCATCTCCTTGGACTGCCTGAAGTTCTGACTCTCCTGGAGGGCGCTGTGGAGATGCTTGACAGTCTCTGCGTTCTGAACACACACACACACACACACACACACACACACACACACACACACACACACACACATGAAACTCCAGCTGATGGTGTGTGTCGGGACAGGAAGTGGTCACCTTCTTCATCAGGTCAGCATGTCCTGTCACCAGCTCTGCATGTTTGTCCTTCAGATGGGAGAAGCGAACTTCTGCAGCCTGAGCTCGACCTGCAGACTCACGAGAGGTCAGCTACTCCCTTACACTCATCCCTATCTCTTCCTGCTCCTCTCTTTTCTACCTGATGGTCCTCCCTTTCACCCTCCCTTCACTCACCGTCAGCCTCCTTGTAGCCGATCTGTGCTCCAATGTTGGCGACGTTGTTGCAGCGCAGGGTCTCCACCTCCATGCGCAGATGCTCGTTCTCCATCAGGGCCACCTGCTTGTTTGTGCGCTGATCCTCCACCTCGGCCTCCAGACGGTTGACCTGAGATTTGAGCTCCATGACGCACCTCTGGGCCTGCAGGGGTAGGATGACGAGGATGATGAAGATGATTATTATAATCATAGTAAGATGATGATGATAACGATGAGATTTTGATGATGAAGATTATGAAGTTAATGATAAAGAACATGATGATGAAGGCAAATGTGATGATGAAAATGAAGGCGAGGATGAGGATGATGATGATAATGAAAGTGAAGATTATGAAGTTAATGATAAAGAACATGATGATGAAGGCAAACGTGATGATGAAAATGAAGGCGAGGATGATGATGATAATGAAAGTAATGATGAAGATTATGAAGTTAATGATAAACAACATGATAATGAAGGCAAATGTGATGATGAAAATGAAGGCGAGGATGATGATGATAATGAAAGTAATGATGAAGATTATGAAGTTAATGATAAACAACATGATGATGAAGGCAAATGTGATGATGAAAATGAAGGCGAGGATGATGATGATAATGAAAGTGATGATGAAGAACATGATGATGAAGGCAAATGTGATGATGAAAATGAAAGTGATGATGAAGATTATGAAGTTAATGATAAACAACATGATAATGAAGACAAATGTGATGATGAAAATAAAGGCGAGGATGATGATGATAATGAAAGTGATGATGAAGAACATGATGATGAAGGCAAATGTGATGATGAAAATGAAAGTGATGATGAAGATTATGAAGTTAATGATAAAGAACATGATGATGAAGGCAAATGTGATGATGAAAAATGAAGGCGAGGATGATGATGATAATGAAAGTGATGATGAAGATCATGAAGTTAATGATAAAGAACATGATGATGAAAGCAAATGTGATGATGAAAATGAAGGCAAGGATGATGATGATAATGAAAGTGATGATGAAGATTATGATAAAGATGATGGCTGTTCAACTGAGTCCTGCTTCACAAACTCACTGGTTCTGGACTCACCTCAGACTTGATGAGTTGCAGTTCCGGCTTCAGAACCTCCAGTTCTTTTTTCATGGTCTCATTCTCGTCGTCCCTGGAATACGTGGACGCTTCCGGAAGGTTCATCTGGTTCAGTAGGTAGTACTGCGGGACCTGAGAAGATTCCCTCTGGTCCGGTTCCATCTCCTCCTCCACCGCATATTGCTCAGCAGGCATCACCACCACGGGCCTCTTGTACTCGGCCAGCGCCGCGGCCCGCAGGAAGTTTGGAGGAGCCTGAGAGAAGTGCAGAGTCAGCAGAGTTCCCCACATGTGTGACGGTTGGTGGAACTCACGTCAGGGAGCTCTGGAATCTGGATCACTTTCTTGAAGAACTCCATCTCTCTGGCCCGGTCGAAGAACTTGGTCAGACTGAGGGAGAGAGTCTTGAGAACAGAAGCTCACACTACAGAGAGTCCAGAGCTGACACCGACCTGGTGAAGAGATCACGGAAGCGTTCTCTGTGTCCCAGCAGCACGTCCGGGGCCAAGCCTGACACACAGTGGCGGTGAGAGTGTGTGGGTCTGTGAGTGTGAGAGTGTGTTTTTGTCTGTGAGAGTGTGTGTGTCTGTGTGAGTGTGTGGGTCTGTGAGTGTGAGAGTGTGTTTTTGTCTGTGAGAGTGTGTGTGTCTGTGAGAGTGTGTGGGTCTGTGAGTGTGAGAGTGTGAGAGTGTGTGTGTCTGTGAGTGTGAGAGTGTGTGTCTGTGAGTGTGAGAGTGTGTGTGTCTGTGAGTGTGAAAGTGTGTGTGTCTGTGAGAGTGTGTGGGTCTGTGAGTGTGAGAGTGTGAGAGTGTGTGTGTCTGTGAGAGTGTGTGTGTGTCTGTGAGTGTGTGTTTTTGTCTGTGAGAGTGTGTGTGTCTGTGAGAGTGTGAGTGTGTGGGTCTGTGAGTGTGAGAGTGTGTTTTTGTCTGTGAGAGTGTGTGTGTCTGTGAGAGTGTGTGGGTCTGTGAGTGTGAGAGTGTGAGAGTGTGTGTGTCTGTGAGTGTGAGAGTGTGTGTCTGTGAGTGTGAGAGTGTGTGTGTCTGTGAGTGTGAGAGTGTGTGTCTGTGAGTGTGAGAGTGTGTGTGTCTGTGAGAGAGTGTGTGTGTCTGTAAGAGTGTGTGTGTGTCTGTGAGTGTGAGAGTGTGTGTGTCTGTGAGAGTGTGTGTGTGTCTGTGAGTGTGAGAGTGTGTTTGAGAGTGTCTGTGAGAGTGTGTGTCTGTGAGAGTGTGTGTATCTGTGTGAGAGTGTTTGTGTCTGTGAGAGTGTGTGTATCTGTGTGAGAGTGTTTGTGTCTGTGTGAGAGTGTTTGTGTCTGTGAGAGTGTGTGTATCTGTGTGAGAGTGTTTGTGTCTGTGTGAGAGTGTTTGTGTCTGTGAGTGTGAGAGTGAGAGTGTGTGCGTCTGTCAGAGTGTGTGTATCTGTGTGAGAGTGTTTGTGTCTGTGAGTGTGAGAGTGTTTGTGTCTGTGAGTGTGAGAGTGTGTGTCTGTGAGTGTGAGAGTGTGTGTGTCTGTGAGAGAGTGTGTGTGTCTGTAAGAGTGTGTGTGTGTCTGTGAGTGTGAGAGTGTGTGTGTCTGTGAGTGTGAGAGTGTGTTTGAGAGTGTCTGTGAGAGTGTGTGTCTGTGAGAGTGTGTGTATCTGTGTGAGAGTGTTTGTGTCTGTGAGAGTGTGTGTATCTGTGTGAGAGTGTTTGTGTCTGTGTGAGAGTGTTTGTGTCTGCGAGAGTGTGTGTATCTGTGTGAGAGTGTTTGTGTCTGTGTGAGAGTGTTTGTGTCTGTGTGAGAGTGTTTGTGTCTGTGTGAGAGTGTTTGTGTCTGTGTGAGAGTGTTTGTGTCTGTGTGAGAGTGTTTGTGTCTGTGAGTGTGAGAGTGTGTGTATCTGTGTGAGAGTGTTTGTGTCTGTGTGAGAGTGTTTGTGTCTGTGAGTGTGAGAGTGTGTGTATCTGTGTGAGAGTGTTTGTGTCTGTGAGTGTGATAGTGTTTGTGTCTGTGAGTGTGAGAGTGTGTGTGTCTGTGAGAGTGTGTGTGGGACTCACGGCTGTGCAGCTTGAACAGCAGCTGGACACTGAAGTGGAACAGGAAGCTACAGTCGGGGATCAGGGGGATCAGGGGAGTCAGTCTGCACTGACCAGCAGCTGAGGTGGATTTTGCTCCGTTGGCGTCAAGCTGAGCAAAAACTGACAAGACAAGCAGAGTGAGTACAATTCTGCTCCACCTCTCACCACTCTTCTTCACCTTCCTCTTATCTCTCTGTCTATCATTCCTCTCTATCTTTCCATCCATCCTCTTCATCCTTCTCTCTTCTATCTTTCCATCCATCCGCTTTATCATTCTCTCTATCTTTCCATCCATTCTCTCTTCATCCTTCTCTCCTCTATCTTTCCATCCATCCATCCTCTCTTCATCCTTCTCTCCTCTATCTTTCCATCCATCCATCCTCTCTTCAGCCTTCTCTCCTCTATCTTTCCATCCATCCATCCTCTGCTTATCCTTCATTCCTCTATCTTTCCATCTCTCTTCTCTCTCTGCTCTGTCTTTCCATCCATTCTCTCTTTATCCTTCTCTCCTCTATCTTTCCATCTATTCTCTCTTCATCCTTCTCTCCTCTATATTTCCATCTCTCTATCTTTCCATCCATTCTCTCTTCATCCTTTTCTCCTCTATCTTTCCATCAAACCTCTCCATCCTTCCCTTTTCTATCTTTCCTCCTCTCTTCTTCTTTTTGTACCCTCTCTTTCCCTTCTATCCTACATTTTTCTTACCTCCTCTCTCCTTCCTTCTCTCCTTCCTTCTCTCCTTCCTTCTCTCTTTCATTCTCTCCTCTGCTCTCTCCTCCACCTTTCCTTGCTCTCGTTACTTGTCTCCTATTGGTAAAAGCCATTTACCATTTTTTTCCTCTTTCTCTCCACTCTTTCAAAGTATCCTCCCCTATTTTTTCTCCATTCTAGTTCCTTCTCTCTTTTTCCCCAACCCTTCTCTCCTCTCTCCTTCCTTCTCCCCTGTCTCTCCCTTGTTCTTTCCTCTCTCTTCACTTATCTCTTCTTTCCATTTCTCCTCTCGCCTTCTCTCCTATCTTTTTCTCTCTCTTTCCTTCTCTCCTCTCCCTCAACCCTTCTCTCCTCTCTATGTCCTTTACTTCTGACTTCTCTCTTCTTTCTAATCATCTACTTTCTCTCCTTCTCTCTGGGTGGAGTCAGTGTTCTTCTGGACTTCAATCTTCATGTTCAAGACTCGTGTGGATACACACCTGTGTCGGCCATCTTCAGTGCCGCGTCCAGACAGTCCAGCAGCTCCTGCGTCATGTCTAGCCTGCAGACACACACCCACTTATACACATGAACACAAACACGACCACAACACTGGACTCACACTTTGTGCGTGTCCACTCCAGCCTCTCTGTCCAGAATCTCGTCCGACACTTCCAGATTCCCCGGAATCACTTTGTGCTGCAGACGACAAGTTAGAGTGTATCCGTGAGTTAGTGTTTGTGTGTTAGTTAGTGTGTTGGTCAGATGAATGAGATACCTTGGCATGAAAGTCCATCTTGAGAACGAGGTATTTGGCTGACAAGGCAACGATGTGACCGTATCTGTCGTGTAAGTTCCCCTGCAGACACACAAGTATGATTGTGTGTTGGTGAATGTAAGCGTAAGTGTGTGTGTGTGACTCACCCACAGGACACCCATGTCCTTCACAGTGTGAGAGTGTCTGTGAGAGCCTCGGACCGACTAACAAGGAAAGATAACAGAGAAGTAAAGAAACAAAAAGTCAACGCAACAATGTGTCCTTGTGTGTGTTTACATTTGCGTGTCCGTCTCTCAGGAGCTTGTGCAGGAGGTAGCAGAACTTCCAGCTGACCAGGGATCGACTGGACAGCGGCAGGTTCAGCACGTACGACCAGAAGGTTTCTGCTCCACCCTCCTTGTGAGTCCCCAAGATGATGTCATCACTGACGTCAAGGAAACGTTCGGTGTCTAACGAGTTGATCTTCATCATCGTCATCAAATCATCATCTTTACATTCTTCAATGTCATCATTATCATCATCTTTATCATCATCATAACTTTCTTCATCATCATTATTATGTATATTCTTCACCTTCAATGTCATCATCATCTCCACATTAATCAATGACAACATTATCATCATCACTTTCATAATCATCATCATCATCATTATCAAATGTATCTTCTTCATGTTCAATAAGTAAGTAAGTAAGTAATATTTATTTATATAGCGCTTTTCGAGACCAGGGTCACAAAGCGCTTAGACAATCAAAACAACACTCGAAAAAGTACATACTTTAAAGATCAAGATAATACTGAGAACAACACAGGAGTTCGAGAAATTCAAGGAAAAGCCTGAACAAATAGAAACGTAAATCATCATTATCAATGTCATCATTATCATCATATTTATCATCATCATAACTCTCTTCATCATCATTATCAAATTGATCTCCTTTACCTTCAATGTCGTCATCACTTTCATCATCATCATCATTATCATCATCATCAAATGTATCTTCTTCACCTTCAATGTCATCACCATCATCACCTTCGTTGTCATCATCAACTCACTCACATTCATCATTGTCCTCATTACTATCTTCATCATCATCATCATCAGCATTGTCATTATCAAATGTACCTTTTCTACCTTCAATGTCATCATTATCATCTTCATCATCATCAAATGATTTATTTTCACTTTCGTAAATGTCATCATTATCATCATCTCATTTATTATCAACTTCATCATTATCAATTATCACCTTCAATTTCATCTTAAGCGTCACTGTCTTCTTCATAATCATCGGTATCATCATCAAATGTATTATCTTCACCTTTATCAATGTCATCATCATCATCATCATGATAAGCACCATCTTTCATCAATGTCAACATTGTCATGCCCTTCATCACAATCATTATCAACACCATTGTAGACCATCATCTACATCATCCTCATACATTCTCCTCGTGTTGATCACCTTCATAATCAGTCCCTTATCATCATTATTAACACATTATGACACAATAACACACACACTCACACACAATCAAACAAACACACACACACACACACTCACACCTCATCATCATCAAAGATACTGCGGACGTATTTCTCTTTAGGAGGCGTCTCTGCTGTCGTCATGATCTTGCTGATGTTCTGGAGCTGAAACAGGAGAATCAGGAGAATTGTTTGTTGTGACTGCTGCAGAAATCAGGAGTTACACCTTCAGCGCTACACATACACACATACACAAGTTCACACTTCATGTGACCTCAAGAAAGTGAATCTCTGGGGACGTCACACATTTGGTCCACAGCAGGTGCTAGACCTCAATGTGTCTCACCTGCTGCTTCATGAAATTCTCCTTCTCTGCGGCGAGAGCCTTCTCCGTCTTGTTCTCATTCTTGGTCTTTGTCTTGCTCATCCTGTCTCCAGAAGTCCACTCCACAGGACACACACACACTTGGTACTTGTCCTGGTCCTAGTCCTGGTACTGTTCTTGGTTCTAGTGCTGGTTGGAGGCTCAGAGGAGTTTCCTATGAGCAGAAAGATTTGTGACTGAAGTTCCTCACGGGAGGAGAAGAATTCTGTGAGTTAGTCGCTGTGAAGCTGGAGGAACTGGAAAAACACACACCTGCCAGACTGGTTTACACACACATGCATGCATACACACACACTCACACTCACACACACACACACAATAGTGGCTGGTGTGATAAACACACAGAGAAATCACAGATACAAACAAAAACATACACAAATACAAACAGATACACATACATATACAGTATGTATAGACACTAACAGACACAAAAAAATACACACAAGCAAAAACACATCCAAACAGGGAAGTGAGTGTGTATTTACTTGTCACACACACACAAACACCCAGCCATCTTCACACAAAAAAGAAAAATATATGACCTATATATACATTTACACTATATATAGACATATATAGACACAATATAGACACAGAAACATATGCAATGCACAACAAAAAATACAAACAGACACAAACACACACTCTTGCTGGGTCATGGCTGTTGTGACCAACGGTGAGTCAGACATGAACATGACAAATATGTGAGCCAACAAGAATCTGACTATGGAGGAAGAAGAAAAAGGAGGAAGAGAAGGGGGTAGATAAGTGGTGGAGGAGGAGCAGGAGGATGAATAGAAAAGAGGAGGAAAGATGTGAAAAAGAAAGAGTTTCTTTTCTCTCCTCTGTGACTCCGCTCTACATTAGAACGGGCCGTCGGGTCAGCTCCGCCCTGAGTGTCTGGTGAATGACTGTGTCTGGAGTGAGATCAGTGCAAATCTTCTCTCAGAACTCTGATGTCAGTCGGCCGACATCACCTCCTGTGGTTTAGGACAGAAAGAAACTTCCTCTAGATAACAGAAGGAATGTGTTTGTAAACATCTGAAAGGAGGGACATGGCGACAGTTGTTTGTTGTTTTTCTTACAGTTGATTCACACTATTTATGTCTCAGTTGTTGTTTTTCATGAGCATGTTTGAACTGTTTTCTATTAGTTGAACTGTTTTCTATTAGTTGAATTAAAACAATTTTGTGATTGGGTTTCTCTTATTGGTAAAGCGCTACAGGAACTAGTGTTGTAGTGAATGTGTTTCTGATCATATCATATGTTTGGCTATGAGAAGAATTTAACAAGGACTGTATTATCAATAGAAGGTTGAACAACTCAGGACGAATAACAAATTTAAGGCCTAATTAATTCTAAATATTCTAATAATCAGCACAGAAAATGAAAAGTTGTGGTAAATACTGGAGTTTTCCTCAGACAGTTCCAACTGAATTGGACTGCATAAATATGGCCACTGCTGTAGACGGACAAAATAATTATTTATTCAACTGTAACAGGGAACACTGGGAGAGGTTTGTATAATGACCCAAACTGGGAACAGACAAAACATGGTTTAATTGACAATTAACCAATTTATTTAGATTCATCCGGAGCACCTGGTGGCCTTCCTGGTGATCATAAATTGACCCATTATGGGTTGGTAATCATTTTATAATGATTCTTCCCTGATTAATGGAATTAAACAAAAATTAATAAACACTGATTTGCTGATATTTCTGCTGTTTTTAATCGGCTGAACTCAAAGATACAAAACAACACACCAAACACAGAAGACTTGTTTCTCATAAATATTGTTCAAATATTTGTGTTATTGAGCACATCTCCTCTCCTTGATGACAGAATCCATCTCACAGGTAGATCAAGATGCTGACAAGACAGTATGAATATAGTGCAGATCAGAGTCAGAATCCCAAACTTTTATTTTGTTGTAAACCCAACATGGGAATGATGTGGTCTCAATAAAAAGCCAAAATTGCTTTTTGACATTTTCGTCACAACACTAACCTGAGAAGACTTCAATTAAATCCATTTTTAACAAGCCCACTCTTTCTTGAAACAATCCGAACCAGCGTCCGGAGTAAGTTTAACGATTCAAACCAGTACCGTGTCGTTGACCTCACCAGCCGTGTAAACCCGATCCAGAGGGGGCGCTGTGTCCGTTCTGCACTAGAGGAGGAGGAAGAAGAAGCCACCTCTGCTGCTGCACACACATCAACTAAGCGCTGTTTTTAACCATATTTAGTGTCAGTGGGCTGCATTAAACTCTATAATGCAAGCAACTTTAAAGGCCCATCGTATTTAGGGACTGTTGTTGAAAGGTTGGTCACTTTTCTGGCTTTATCTTTGACTTTTTCTTGTAGCGGCGTGATCTCCTGGTTAGCATGCTAAGCTAACGTTGACAGCCGGTGACTCGACGTTCTGCCTGTGAATGAATCAATTGAAACACAGTGCTTATATTTTCTGTTACCTCTAATTCATTTGTCAATTCTAGCATTCATTTACACCAGCGTGACCCTTTTATATCGTCGTGTACATTTAGAAACTTTCACCTCCCGACAGCTTTATGCACTCAGCGTGTCAGCCGGCGTGTATCCGTGCGTCCAACTGTTGTGTGTCTGAGTCAGCTCGTTGTGTATGTTTATATATATATTAATACATTATATGTGTGCATCTAGACGTGTGTGCAGGTCAGCTTGTTAACGTCCACACTCGTTTCTTAAGAGTCAGCACGACACACTCTTAGTGTCACAAAAACAATGAAATTGTGATCACAAAGTTGTGTGTTACACATTGGAACAGTGGTTTGTGTTTACTAGAAGTCCATATTAAACCTAGTCAGTCAGTTTTGCTCCAATTGGAATTTTACTGTCATCAGCAGACTTTTCCATCGGTGTGAAAATTCGACTTCCTGTGAAGCTGTGCACTTGATGTGGGAACAATCGGAGCGAGAAGGGTGTTTGTTAACATCTCTTTTTTTGTCCAGATCAGAAGTGATGGCTACCACAGAGCTGGAATCAGAGATCAAAACGGAGCAGGTGGCTTTCGATCCAGACTGCAGAATCCCAGTCAAAGTGCTGTACTGTGGAGGTAAATACCGCACCACATGTTTGACCTGGTTCCGATTTTTGCCTGGCTCACTTATTGTTCTTTTCTTTTTGTGCTCAGTTTGTTCACTGCCAACAGAGGTGAGTCACACATGCACACATACACACGAGCGCACACACACATGTTGACCATGTGTTCGTCCTCAGTACTGCGAGTACATGCCTGAGCCAGCCAAATGCAGACAGTGGCTGGAGAAGAATTTCCCTGATGTTTTTGCCAGGCTGACCTTGGGTGAGTGTCATCGTCAGGAGTGTCACTTCTTCTGGATCGGTTGGTGTGAATGTTCCTCTGGCCTTTTGTTTTCACAGGTCCAGCCGCCAACGCTCCCAAGAAGGAGCCGATCACTGGCGAGGCGCCCCCTGCTGTGGAGGAGGAGGAGAAGAAAAAACAGAAGAGAGGTAAGCCTGCAAAAATTCTACCATTTTAAAAAGGGAACCCACAGTTGGTTTGTCTTCTTGAGGCTTGCTGTTGAAAGACTCTAAAGACACGCACATAAAATACTTTTATGGCATTAAAAAATGCTTTTACAACTGGGTAAGGAAAGCTACTTGGATCTTTAGCACTATAGGAGTCTAGCCAAAACCCCTTAAACACCATGGTTCAGTGACGGGTCAGGTCACAGATACTACGTCCATATTATTATTGGTCTATGGTCCATCCAAGTATGAGTCGCAAAATGAAGTGACGTCATGGAGCCGATGGTGTGTAACTGTGTCCTTGGTTGACCTCTGCAGGAGGGCGAGGTCAGATCAAACAGAAGAAGAAAACGGTGCCTCAGAAAGTGACGATAGCAAAGATCCCGCGAGCCAAGAAGAAGTATGTGACGCGGGTGTGCGGCATGAATACCTTTGGTGAGATCAGCGCCTCATGTCGATGTCTCTTCAGCGTCTTAACTCTCTGTGAGTGTGTTTGTGTGTGTGTGTCAGACATCGAGCTGAAAGAAGCTCAGCGTTTCTTCGCTCAGAAGTTCTCTTGCGGCGCTTCAGTGACCGCTGAGGACGAGATTATCATTCAGGGAGATTTTACTGATGACATCATTGATGTGATTCAAGAGAAGTGGCCTGAGGTGAGCAGAGATTTTCCTGTTTGGACAAAGGTTTGTAAAGACTTAACGTGTGCGTTTGTGTGTGTCAGGTGGATGACGACAGCATCGAAGACCTCGGGGAGGTGAAGAAGTGAACAGACGAGGACGTCCTCGCACTCGTTTTCTACTTTATTTCCTGTAAATACACACTTGGCTGCTTCAGAGCCGAAAACCTTTCTATTGTTTGCCAAAGGTGTGATGTCTTCACCCAGGCCCCTCCCACCTCCCCACACTACTGTCGGAGAATAAACTGGTAACAAAACACGCACAAAACTGTCTGTCCTTCAGTGCCACACAACTGTAGAGTGAACACGGAACCACATCAATACGTTATCCTGTTTATGTCGTCTTATCAGTGCAGCTTTACCCCTGACTGAGCACTGCACACACACGCACACACACATATGCGCATGTAGCACTCCGCGGTCACTCTCCAGATGAACGCGACGGAGTGCTGCGTGTTCCCTACACCGATGCTGAACCAGGTGATGCCTCCGTTTCTGGTTCTGGAGGTGGTCGTGGGCTTGTTTGGGAACGCCCTGGCTCTGGTGATGTTCATGTTCCACAAGGACAGGTGGAGGCCCAGCGCCGTGTTCCTGACCCAGCTGGCCGTGGCCGACACGCTGGTGCTGTTCTGCCTGCCCTTCAGAGCGCACTACTACTGGCGAGGGAAGGACTGGCGCTTCGGCGACGCCGCCTGTCGCATCGTTCTCTTCCTGCTCGCCGCCAACCGGGCCGCGGGCATCTTCTTCCTCACCGCCGTCACCGTGGACCGCTACTGCAAGATCGTTCACCCTCTGAGCCGGATCAACCTTCTGGGGGGCGGATACGCCGCGGCGGTGTCTGTTCTGCTTTGGGTTCTGGTCCTGCTGGCCACCGGTCATCTGCTCACTGACCAGCAGTTCCTCCGCGGCGACAACCGGACGCAGTGCGAGAGCTTCAACATCTGCATGGTCTTCACTCCGCAATCCACCTGGCACAGCATTTTCTTTGTGGTCCACTTCGTCCTACCCACCGCCATCGTGGCCTTCTGCACGGTCCAGATCACCTGGCATCTCTGCAGCAGACCCGTGGCCCAGAGACCGAAGATCAAACGCGCCGTCCACTTCATACTGACGGTCGCTCTGGTCTTCGTCGTCTGCTTCTTCCCGAGCACCGCCTCCCGCATCGCCGTGTGGGTCCTCAAAGCCTGGTACCATCACTGCCGGCACTTTGAAGAAGCGAACCTGGCCTTCTACACCTCCATCTGCCTCACCTACTTCCATAGTGTCCTCAACCCGGTGGTCTACTACTTCTCCACGCCGGCCTTCAGCGGGACCTTCCGGAAGCTGTGCCACAAACTGCTGAAGAAAGAAGCGGTGTCTCGGCGCAGCGTCTACGTGGTCCGAGGGGCCCGGATGTAGGGACGTGATCTCTAGGGGGTCTGCAAGAAAGTTAACAGTTTCCAGATCAGACTGGTGTTTGATTATTGAAGAAGTTTGACCAACCCCTGCCGTAGAGTTCTCTCCATGGTCTTCTGGACCCTGTTGACCTACTCTACACTCTCCCTGACCCCCACACCCTCTCCCTTTTTCTTCATCCCCCTCTCCTCCCCCTCTCAGCCTGTCCACACCGAGTCTGGCTCTGATTGAGGTTTCTGCCTTTTAATAGGAAGTATTTCCTGGCCACCGTTTTCATTGTTGACTCGCTGGGACCCGTTTTTCTTTCCTCTTATATATTGTATTTAAACTGTGAACTATCTTGATAACTTTATGATTTGATACTATAAATTAAAGGTAGTACAGCTTGAGTTGGTCCAGTTCCTCGCAGATTCTCGAGTAGGATCCATTCAACTTGTGTCAGGATGTTGTAACTTTTGAAGTTTGACTTAGATTTGTGGTGAACAAAGGTATGAAAATTAAAGAAATTCAAATGATTAGAGCATTAATTGAGGTTTTCAAAGGAATGAACCAGATCACACTGATGTCTTGAATCTACCGGTGAGGAGTGAAGTATTTATGAATTATCAATTGTGTCATTTCACTTTAATAAAACACGCACACAAACACAACCATTTGTTTTAAATGAATGTAAAAAAAATAAAATATATTCTTTCGTGATCTGATTTAAACTTTCAGTTTTATTGTGAATGAAGTGATACCAGCGACATCGCTGACATCTTTATCGCCACCTCGTCAGTGACGTCATCGACAGAGAGTTTGACGTTTGTTCTCAGAACTGCCCGAGAAATATTCTTGCGTTTCATTTCAGCTCCGTGATGTCATCCAAACGACGTCATGGCACCATTTGAACTCGTATGTCCATTTGGTCGATAAGGCGTGTCACATTTTTTTAAAATGCATACATTGGTCCCATGTTAAAGTAGACATGCACTGATACCAGGACTAATGACTACAGTTAAATTCGCTCATAAAAAGAAGACGAAATCCACAGAAAAACTAAGTTTCAATTTCCTGTAGAATTCCGAAGGATAGTTTTTACTTTTAATTTAATGCGTTCAATATACTTTTAAATTTAAAAATTGGAATTTTAATAAAAATATATTTTAATATTTATGACTGTGATATTTGTGTAGAATGGTGAAAATATATAGAAAACCGCACAAGTTTCGAGCTCCGCGAAGGCAGCATGACGTCACTGATGACATCATCCGGGCTGGGCAGGCGGGCGCTGGTAAACATGTAACGGTGCACGGACCCATCAGCACCGACACCGAACCGTTGTTCAGTTGACCCACAGTAAGTTCCGTCCGAGCGGATCCAGTGTTTGCATTTCCTTCTTTTTTTTTATTCAACAAGCTTAGCTTAGCTTAGCGCCGCTCGACCCAAGCAGCAGCGCGTCTGGACTTGAGTCCAGGCGCTGGTTCCGAACCGTGGGAACGAAGACACCGAGGCGGCGGGAGCTCTGCTGTTATGACGTCACGGGCGGTGGTCGAGATCCCGGGCGAACAGGATTCAAGATTCCAGACGACCACGGCCGATGACGTCACCGGTAGACGCTCGTTCCTGTCAGCTCTGATTTAAATCCGCTCCTCAGGCCTAAGGTGGTCTAGGTGTCTCTGAGTCCCCTCTGACAGGTGGACAGGTGAGTTTGTGGGACCCTGAACCATGAGGTCAACCCACAGGTCACTCTGTCTTGTGGTCCTGCAGGTCCCGGGTCTCAGCGATGGACAAAAATGCGGTCTTGAGTTCTGGGAAGGTGAGCGGACTGAAGCCCCCCAGTAAGATCCTGCGCCCCGCTGGAGGACTCCCCAAGACATCGCCCCCATCCGGTGAGTGAGCAGATCTGGACCAGGGTGTCTTCGGTTCTGACCCCAACACGCTGTGCCACCCACAGGGACGCCCAAGCCGGTGCCGCCGGTGCCGCCGGAGCAGAAGAGCCCGGGCCAGGAGGACTTTGCGGTGGGACAGAGGGTCTGTGTCAACGGCAGCAAGGAGGGCTGGGTGCGGTTCGTGGGGGTCACGCAGTTCGCCCCGGGTCAGTGGGCTGGCATCGAGCTGGACGAGGCCATCGGCAAGAATGACGGGTCGGTGGCCGGGGTCCGATACTTCCAGTGCGAGGACGGCAGGGGGATCTTCACCAGACCCTCCAAACTCAACCTGCCCGAGAAGATGGAGGCCAACGGAGACCAGGTCCCCTCGTCGGACCCGCCCCCCGCTGTAGCCCCCGCTGTAGCCCCCGCTGTAGCCCCTGCTGTAGCCCCCGCTGCGGCCCCCGCAGCCATCGAACCGGGCCCGGCGGGTCGACCCCCCACAGGTATGATGATTCTGCACTCAGGTGCTGAACACGGAGACTACATGTGTGTGTGTGTTTGCAGGCAGGAAGCTGAGCGGGACTCTGACCCGGATGAGGGCCTCGAGTGAGTCGGTGTCCAATCTCTCGGATCCAGAGTCTTCGAAAAAGACCCGAAGAGAGTTAAGACTTGGTGACCGAGTCCTGGTGAGATGATGTACTACTATAGTGTGTGTCACTGATGTACTTCTATAGTGTGAGTCACTGATGTACTACTATAGTGTGTGTCGCTGATGTACTACTATAGTGTGTGTCACTGATGTACTACTATAGTGTGTGTCACTGATGTACTACTATAGTGTGAGTCACTGATGTAATACTATAGTGTGTGTCACTGATGTAATACTATAGTGTGAGTCACTGATGTACTACTATAGTGTGTGTCACTGATGTACTACTATAGTGTGAGTCACTGATGTACTTCTATAGTGTGAGTCACTGATGTAATACTATAGTATGTGTCACTGATGTACTACTATAGTGTGAGTCACTGATGTAATACTATAGTGTGTGTCACTGATGTACTACTATAGTGTGTGTCACTGATGTACTACTATAGTGTGAGTCACTGATGTACTTCTATAGTGTGAGTCACTGATGTAATACTATAGTGTGTGTCACTGATGTACTACTATAGTGTGAGTCACTGATGTAATACTATAGTGTGTGTCACTGATGTAATACTATAGTGTGAGTCACTGATGTACTACTATAGTGTGTGTCACTGATGTACTTCTATAGTGTGTGTCGCTGATGTACTACTATAGTGTGTGTCACTGATGTACTTCTATAGTGTGTGTCGCTGATGTACTACTATAGTGTGTGTCACTGATGTACTTCTATAGTGTGTGTCACTGATGTACTGCTATAGTGTGTGTCACTGATGTACTTCTATAGTGTGTGTCGCTGATGTACTACTATAGTGTGTGTCACTGATGTACTTCTTTAGTGTGTGTCGCTGATGTACTACTATAGTGTGTGTCACTGATGTTCTTCTTTAGTGTGTGTCGCTGATGTACTACTATAGTGTGTGTCGCTGATGTAATACTATAGTCTGTGTCACTGATGTACTTCTTTAGTGTGTGTCGCTGATGTACTACTATAGTGTGTGTCGCTGATGTACTACTATAGTGTGTGTCGCTGATGTACTACTATAGTGTGTGTCACTGATGTACTATTATAGTGTGTGTCACTGATGTAGTACTATAGTGTGTGTCGCTGATGTACTACTATAGTGTGTGTCGCTGATGTACTACTATAGTGTGTGTCACTGATGTACTACTATAGTGTGTGTCGCTAATGTACTACTATAGTGTGTGTCGCTGATGTACTACTATAGTGTGTGTCGCTGATGTACTTCTTTAGTGTGTGTCGCTGGTGTACTACTATAGTGTGTGTCGCTGATGTACTTCTTTAGTGTGTGTCGCTGATGTACTACTATAGTGTGTGTCACTGATGTACTTCTTTAGTGTGTGTCGCTGATGTACTACTATAGTGTGTGTCGCTGATGTACTACTATAGTTTGTGTAGCTGATGTACTACTATAGTGTGTGTCGCTGATGTACTTCTTTAGTGTGTGTCGCTGATGTACTACTATAGTGTGTGTAGCTGATGTACTACTATAGTCTGTGTCACTGATGTACTTCTTTAGTGTGTGTCGCTGATGTACTACTATAGTGTGTGTCGCTAATGTACTACTATAGTGCGTGTCGCTGATTTACTACTATAGTGTGCGTCGCTGATGTACTACTATAGTGTGTGTCACTGATGTACTACTATAGTGTGTGTCGCTAATGTACTACTATAGTGTGTGTCGCTGATGTACTACTATAGTGTGTGTCACTGATGTACTACTATAGTGTGCGTCACTGATGTAATACTATAGTGTGTGTCACTGATGTAATACTATAGTGTGTGTCACTGATGTACTACTATAGTGTTTGTCACTGATGTACTACTATAGTGTGCGTCACTGATGTACTACTATAGTGTTTGTCACTGATGTACTACTATAGTGTGCGTCACTGATGTACTACTATAGTGTGTGTCACTGATGTACTACTATAGTGTGTGTCACTGATGTAATACTATAGTGTGCGTCACTGATGTACTACTATAGTGTGCGTCACTGATGTACTACTATAGTGTGTGTCACTGATGTAATACTATAGTGTGTGTCACTGATTTACTACTATAGTGTTTGTCACTGATGTACTACTATAGTGTTTGTCACTGATGTACTACTATAGTGTGCGTCACTGATGTACTACTATAGTGTGCGTTGCTGAACTATGACCCAGATTCATCACCTTTATGGTTCTGGTGTCGGCAGATCGGTGGGACTAAAGCTGGAGTGGTCCGCTTCCTGGGAGAGACGGACTTTGCCAAAGGGGACTGGTGCGGAGTGGAACTGGACGAACCTCTGGGCAAGAACGACGGAGCTGTGGCCGGTACCAGGTAGACCAGAGGACGTGGTTTTCTTCTGTCACGTGATTGGCTGGTCACAAGTCATGTGATGTAATGACAAGGACCTGGACCCGGTCTCTTCACTCTCAGGTACTTCCAGTGCCTGACCCGGTATGGCCTATTTGCTCCAGTCCACAAGGTGACCCGCATAGGCTTTCCCTGCACCACACCCACCAAGACCAAGAGCGGCCAGAGGAGGTCGCTCTTCAGGAGGAGTCCCAGTGCTTCGTCCATCAGCTCCCTCAGCTCGGCCACCTCGTCCATCGGTGGAAAACCCAGCCGAGCCGGACTGGTGGGACTCTTCTTTCTCAGCAGTTTTGAGTTTGGACCCGTCTAATGGGGGTCCTCTTGTCTTGGGTCCAGCTGACGGAGACCTCGGCGTGCTACGCTCGCAAGATCTCGGGCACGACGGCCCTGCAGGAGGCGCTGAAGGAGAAGCAGCAGCACATCGAGCAGCTGCTGGCAGAGAGAGACCTGGAGAGGGGCGAGGTGGCCAAGGCCACCAGCCAGGCAGGTCAGGTCCAGCAGGAGCTGGTGCTGCTCAGGAAGGTCCGAGATCAGGTCTGTTAGCTTCACCATCCTGAGTTTTCTTCATCTTCCATTACATCTTCAACGTCAACGTCTCTCCTTCATGTTCTCTTCATGTTCTTTTTATCTTCTTCATTTTCTTTTTTTCTTCTTCATTTTCTTTTTATCTTCTTTATTTTCTTTTTTCTTCATGTTCTTTGTATCTTCTTTATGTTCTTTTCATCTTCTTCATCTTCATTTTTTAATTTTTCTCTTCTTATCATCTTCCCTAGATCATCTTATCTTCTTCATCTTCTCCATCTACCTCTTTTTCTTCCATCCATTCATTTATTTTCTCTTAAGCCCTTATAGAGTTTCTTTGTCCTCCTCATTTTCCTTATTTTCAGGATCTTCTCTTCATGTTCATCTTCATGTTCATCTTCATGTTCATCTTCATACTCTCTTCCCCTTCATCCTCTTCATCATCATCATCATCAAAATCCCTATCAGTAGTTTAACCTTCACGAGGACATCCAACTCATACTTTTCATCTTAGTTTGTAAAATCAAATGTTCATGCTGTTGTTATTCACTGTATTTATTGTGTACCTTTGCGCGTGTGTGTGTGTGTGTGTGTGTGTGTGTGTGTGTGTGTGTGTGTGTGTGTGTGTGTGTGTGTGTGTGTGTGTGTGTGTGTGTGTGTGTGCCAGTATGCTGTGGACATCGAGGCTAAACTGGATCAGCTTCGTTCTCTGGTGGAAGCAGCAGATAGAGAGAAGGTGGAGCTGATGAACCAACTGGAGGAAGAGAGAAGGTGAGACAGACACACAGACACACAGACACAGACAGACACACAGAGACACAGACACACAGACACACAGAAACAGACAGACACACAGAGACACAGACACACAGACACACAGACACACAGAAACAGACAGACACACAGAGACACAGACACACAGACACACAGACACACAGAAACAGACAGACACACAGAGACACAGACACACAGACACACAGACACACAGAAACAGACAGACACACAGAGACACAGACACACAGACACACAGACACACAGACACACAGAAACAGACAGACACACAGAGACACAGACACACAGACACACAGACACACAGACACACAGACACACAGACACACAGACACAGACAGACACACAGACACACAGACACACAGAAACAGACACACAGACACACACACAAACATACACACAAACATACACACAGACAGACACACAGACAGACAGACACACAAACAGACACACAGACAGACACACAGATAGACAGACATACACACAAACAGACACACAGACAGACAGACAGACAGACAGACACACAGACAGACACACAGACACACAGACACACACACAGACACACACAGACAGGCACACAGACACAGGTTGTATGACTGTTGTAATTCCCTCAGGAAGGTGGAGGACCTGCAGTTCAGGGTGGAGGAGGAGAGCATTACCAAAGGAGACCTGGAGGTGAGTCTAGGCTCGAGTCATCGTCACCTTAACACACATCCCGACCAGAACCAGCTTCATTTTCTGACACTGAGGGGCTGCTGTAGTGTCTGAGGTTCTGTTGTGGGACCAGGTTCTGTCACTAGTCTGTCTGAAGTCTTCAGTTAGTCTAGATGTTTGGATTCAAGTCATTCACCAGATCCTGGGAAACCTCAGACTCTCACTCCTTCATCACTGACTCATCCTCTCACTCCTTCATCACTGACTTTTTGTTCACTCCTTCACCACTGACTTTTTCTCTCACTCCTTCATCACTGACTTTTTGTTCACTCCTTCATCACTGACTTTTTCTCTCACTCCTTCATTACTGACTTCTCACTCCTTCATCACTGACTTTTTGTTCACTCCTTCACCACTGACTTTTTCTCTCACTCCATCACTGACTTTTTCTCTCACTCCTTCATTACTGACTTCTCACTCCTTCATCACTGACTTCTCACTCCTTCATCACTGACTTCTCACTCCTTCATCACTGACTTTTTCCCTCACTCCTTCATAACTGACTTTTTCTCTCACTCCTTCATCACTGACTTTTTCTCTCACTCCTTCACCACTGACTTTTTCTCTCACTCCTTCATCACTGACTTCTCACTCCTTCATCACTGACTTTTTCTCTCACTCCTTCATCACTGACTTCTCACTCCTTCATCACTGACTTTTTCTCTCACTCCTTCATCACTGACTTCTCACTCCTTCATCACTGACTTCTCACTCCTTCATCACTGACTTTTTCTCTCACTCCTTCATCACTGACTTCTCACTCCTTCATCACTGACTTTTTCTCTCACTCCTTCATCACTGACTTCTCACTCCTTCATCACTGACTTCTCACTCCTTCATCACTGACTTTTTCTCTCACTCCTTCATCACTGACTTCTCACTCCTTCATCACTGACTTTTTCTCTCACTCCTTCATCACTGACTTCTCACTCCTTCATCACTGACTTTTTCTCTCACTCCTTCATCACTGACTTCTCACTCCTTCATCACTGACTTTTTCTCTCACTCCTTCATCACTGACTTTTTCTCTCACTCCTTCATAACTGACTTTTTCTCTCACTCCTTCATTACTGACTTCTCACTCCTTCATCACTGACTTCTCACTCCTTCATCACTGACTTCTCACTCCTTCATCACTGACTTTTTCCCTCACTCCTTCATAACTGACTTTTTCTCTCACTCCTTCATCACTGACTTTTTCTCTCACTCCTTCACCACTGACTTTTTCTCTCACTCCTTCATCACTGACTTTTTCTCTCACTCCTTCATAACTGACTTTTTCTCTCACTCCTTCATCACTGACTTTTTCTCTCACTCCTTCATCACTGACTCATCCTCTCATCCTTCTTCATGTCGTCACTAGACTCATTTTTAATATGATGTCTTCTACTGTCGGTCTCTGACTTGGCTCCGCATGTACAAGTCTCTTCTTCTCCTGCTCCTCTGTGACTAACAGACACAAACCCGTCTGGAACTGGCCCACATCCGGGACCTGGAGCAGAACCTGCTCCTGGAGAAGACCAAAGCCGACAAGCTGCAGAGGGACTTGGAAGACACTCGGGTAACCTTGAGTGACTTGTGTGGTAGCGGGTCGGTAGTGATGACTCAGTAGGTGGTCATGGTGAGCAGCAGGAGAACCCGGACCCGCAGCACTGACTCGTGTCTGAACCAGGTGGCCACGGTGTCGGAGCGCTCACGGATCATGGAGCTGGAGCGGGAGGTGTCGGACCTTCAGCTCCGCCAGCGAGCATGGCAGCAGAAGGAGGATGTGGAGTCCGTGTCCCAGCAACAGATCAAAGGTCTCACGCTGCACATCCAGGACCAGGAGAAGAAGGTCTGGCAGCACCGGCGCCACACAGTGGTCTCAGACTGACAGTTCTGCTCCACAGATCAGCCAACTGAGCGTAGACCTGAATACCAAAGTCCAGAACCTACACGGTCTGCAGGAGGATAAGGACTCGCTGGAACTGCAGGTCCTCTCGATGGTGAGACCCTTAGACACTCCTGATGGCCACACATGAGCGTGATGTCACTTCCTGTCTTTCTTCTCAGAGTCAAACACTGCAAAAGACTCAAGAGGAGAACCAGACGACCCAGAAGACACTGCTGGGTACACATCCTCTCTCTCTCTGACACACACACACACACCGATACACTTACTCACACACAGTCACTCATACACACATATCCAATCGCTCACACTCACACATACACAAGTCCGCTCACACATACACTTATGTATAGACACATACACACATTCACTCACACACACTAACATACACACATGTTCTAATGTACACACATTCACTCACATAAACACATTCACTCACACACACCCAGACATTCAGACACACTCGCATACACACAAACACTCACATACACACATTCACTCACACACACCCAGACATTCAGACACACTCGCATACACACAAACACTCACGTACACACATTGACACACATTGACCCACATTGACACACACCCACATACACACATTTACCAATGTAGACACATTCACTCACACACACACCCAGACATTCAGACACACTTGCATAAACACAACGCTCACGTACACACTTTGACACACACTCACATACACACATTTTCTAATGTACACACATTCACTCACATACACGCATTGACACAGACACACATGCACACATTCACTCACACACACACACACTCACATACACACATTGACACAGACACACATGCACACATTCACTCACACACTCACATACACACATTGACACAGACACACATGCACACATTCACTCACACGCACACACACACATACACACATTGACATATATACACGCATTGACTCATATACACACATTCACACACACACAGTAAAATACATACAGACACCCCTCACTCACACAGACACACACACAGTTGTGCTTCATAGTAAATTGACGAGTATTTTCGTGTGCATGTGTTTGTGTGTGTGTTTATGTGTTGTGTGTGTGGCAGAGACGGAGCAGTCTCTGGAGAGGTCCAAAAACGACCTGCAGACTCTGGAGCAGCAGAGCCGGAGCAGGGAGACGGAACTGCAGGTCCAGTTGACTCAGGTGAGTCAAGATGCCGACTCAAATGTTGCGTCTCAATCCTTTGTGTTCTTTATGTGGCAATAGATTGTGACATGATTTGAACATGTGAAGAAGATCCATGTGTTCATGTGTCTCAGGTGACAGAGGAGCTGCAGCGCTCGTGTGAGTCAGTGCACGAGCTGGAGACACACACTCACACCCTGGAGGCTGAGGTGAGTCATCCAGCATGTGTGTGGGTCTTTGTATGCAATCCTGTGTGTTTGCAATCGTGTGTGTCTACAATCGTGTTTGTGTATTTACTATGGGAGTCAATGAGAACATCTGGAAAGTTCTGGATGTCTGTTATACCTTGGAAAAGATGTGTAGTTGAGAGAGGAAGCAGATGATTGTTGCAGACGTGTGAAAGAGGAGAAATGTCTTTAAAGTTTGAGTGACGTCTGAATTGAAACCAAATATTGGGTGTGTGTCTGGATTGGTAATTACAAATGTGTGGTTGATCTGCAGGTTTCACAATTACTTCATCTTCATTGCGGCCTTTGTGAAAGATTCTTCTCCAGATGAAGCTTTACTTGTTTGTTGACTTTAACACGGTAACACACACTAAGACACACTGTACGCACAGTGGAACACACTATGGAACACAAAATGGAACACACAATGGAACACACAACGGAACACATAATGGAGGGCACACTGTAACACACACTAACACGCATACTATACACAATGGAACACAGACTGTAACGCACAATGAAACACACACTATAACACAAATTATACACACAATGGAACATACACTATAACACACATTGTGTACACAATGTAACACACATCGTATACACAATGGAACAAACACATTGTGCACACAATGAAACACACATAATGTAACACACTAATAAAAGGGTTGAGTCAGTACTTGGGTGACAAAGGTCAGTCTGTCAAACTGAGCCTGAGAAACCTGGGTGTTGTATTTGACAAAGAGATGCAGAAAACGGACCAGAAACTGTTTCCTTCAACTGAGTGGAGTTCATAATCCATGCATTTGTATCTTCTCGTCTGGACTATTGTAACAGGTTATTTTCATGTCTAAACAAGAAGGATCTGTCTCGCCTACAGTTGATACAAAACTCTGCAGCGAGAATTCTGACCCGCTCTAGTAGAAGAACTCACATTTCTCCGTTTTAAAACTCTTCACTGGCTGCCAGTTTCTTTCAGGATCAACTTTAAAATTCTGGTTCTTACTTTCAGAGCTATTCATGGTCAGACCTTCCATCAGTAGATTCTGATCCAGCCTTACACCCCAGCTCGGGCTCTGAGGTCTGTGGATCAGAATCTACTGATGGTTCCTGCCCGGAGAGAAATCCTTCCAGACTGTTGCTCCTAAGCTTTGGAACGATCTTCCTCTGTGTTTGATGATCTACTGACTCCTTCAAGAAACATCTGAAGACACTTTTATTTGTTCAGGCTTTTCCCTGATTCTCTGAGACTCCTGTGTTGTTCTCGTTGTTATCTTGATCTTTTAAGTATATATTTTATTGAGTATTGTTTTGATTGATTAAGCGCTTTGTGACCCTGGTCTGGAAAATTGCTATATAAATATTATTTACTTACTTACACCATGACACACCATGTAACACACACTTAAAAACACTGTAACACGCACTACAATCGTACTGTAACAAACTTAATTACACACTACTACACACAATGTAATACACATTATAACACACAATGTAGCAAACTATTACACAATAATACACAAGTAACACACACTGTAATACACGCTTTACAACACAATGCACAAATACACACAGTAACAGACAATCAAACACACACTATAATTCACAACTAACACACAGTGTAATACACACTTTAACAAACAATCTGACGCACACTGTAACACATACTTTACTATACATTATAAAACACATTGTACCACAGACTTCGATAAACAGTCTTACACACAATATCATGCACAATGTTACACACAATATCAAAACATAAAAAAAATCCCCAAATAACACACACTGTAATACACACCAAAACACACAAAGTAATGCACACTGTATCACAGTTTATAACACGTGTCTGTGCAAGTGAATGTGATTCACGCTTGATTGGATCAGCAGGCGAAGAGTGTGTAGACGAGAGGAAGTGACATCATTGGGGGCTCTTACATAATCATGTGTGTGTATGAGAGCAGATGCTTTATTGATGCTCAGCCTGGGATGTTGTGTAGCAGCTTCTCTGCATCCAGAAGATTCTGCCACTCGTTAGATGTCATGTCTGTCCAGCCAGCGACAGCATCTTCATGTAGGTGACTCTGTGTGTGTGTGTGTGTGTGTGTGTGTATGTGTGTGTGTGTGTGTGTGTGTGTGTGTGTGTGTGTGTGTGTGTCTGCACAACCATATTGTGTCAGTTATTATGGCTACTTATATTGGTTGTTGGGAGTGTGTGGGTCTCTACATGTGCAGCCATGTTCTGTCATTTCACATGTGGGCTGTTGGGGTTGTGTATGTGTGTGTACCAAAAATACACAATTATCTTAATCATCATCAGTGTTGTGATTTGTGTTGTCATTGCAGCTGCAGTGAGGTTGTGGTTCAGTGTTGTGACTTGCGTTGTCGTACAGCTGCAGTGAGGTTGTGGGTCAGTGTTGTGACTTGTGTAGCTGCAGTGAAGTTGTGGTTCAGTGTTGTGACTTGTGTTGTCGTACAGCTGCAGTGAGGTTGTGGTTCAGTGTTGTGACTTGTGTTGTCGTACAGCTGCAGTGAGGTTGTGGTTCAGTGTTGTGACTTGCGTTGTCGTACAGCTGCACTGAGGTTGTGGGTCAGTGTTGTGACTTGCGTTGTCGTACAGCTGCAGTGAGGTTGTGGTTCAGTGTTGTGACTTGCGTTGTCGTACAGCTGCAGTGAGGTTGTGGGTCAGTGTTGTGACTTGTGTAGCTGCAGTGAAGTTGTGGTTCAGTGTTGTGACTTGTGTTGTCGTACAGCTGCAGTGAGGTTGTGGGTCAGTGTTGTGACTTGTGTAGCTGCAGTGAAGTTGTGGTTCAGTGTTGTGACTTGTGTTGTCGTACAGCTGCAGTGAGGTTGTGGTTCAGTGTTGTTACTTGCATTGTCGTACAGCTGCACTGAGGTTGTGGGTCAGTGTTGTGACTTGTGCAGCTGCAGTGATGTTGTGGGTCAGTTTTGTGACTTGTGTTGTCGTACAGCTGCAGTGAGGTTGTGGGTCAGTGTTGTGACTTGTGTTGTCGTACAGCTGCAGTGATGTTGTGGGTCAGTTTTGTGACTTGTGTTGTCGTACAGCTGCAGTGAGGTTGTGGGTCAGTGTTGTGACTTGTGTTGTCGTACAGCTGCAGTGAAGTTGTGGGTCAGTGTTGTGACTTGTGTTGTCGTACAACTGCAGTGAGGTTGTGGGTCAGTGTTGTGACTTGTGTTGTCGTACAGCTGCAGTGAGGTTGTGGGTCAGTGTTGTGACTTGTGTTGTCGTACAGCTGCAGTGAGGTTGTGGTTCAGTGTTGTGACTTGTGTTGTCGTACAACTGCAGTGATGTTGTGGGTCAGTGTTGTGACTTGTGTTGTCGTACAGCTGCAGTGAGATTGTGGGTCAGTTTTGTGACTTGTGCAGCTGCAGTGATGTTGTGGGTCAGTGTTGTGACTTGTGTTGTCGTACAGCTGCACTGAGGTTGTGGGTCAGTGTTGTGACTTGTGCAGCTGCAGTGATGTTGTGGGTCAGTTTTGTGACTTGTGTTGTCATACAGCTGCATTGAGGTTGTGGGTCAGTTTTGTGACTTGTGCAGCTGCAGTGATGTTGTGGGTCAGTGTTGTGACTTGTGTTGTCGTACAGCTGCAGTGAGGTTGTGGGTCAGTTTTGTGACTTGTATTGTCGTACAGCTGCAGTGAGGTTGTGGGTCAGTTTTGTGACTTGTGTTGTCGTACAGCTGCAGTGATGTTGTGGGTCAGTGTTGTGACTTGTGTTGTCGTACAGCTGCAGTGATGTTGTGGGTCAGTTTTGTGACTTGTGTTGTTGTACAGCTGCAGTGAGGTTGTGGGTCAGTTTTGTGACTTGTGCAGCTGCAGTGCTGTTGAGGGTCAGTGTTGTGACTTGTGTTGTCGTACAGCTGCAGTGAGGTTGTGGGTCAGTGTTGTGACTTGTGTTGTCGTACAGCTGCAGTGAGGTTGTGGGTCAGTGTTGTGACTTGTGTTGTTGTGCAGTTGGACTCGGTGAAACGGCAGAACCAAGGGAAACATTCTGAGCAGCGAGCCAGGGAGGAACTACACAAAGAACTGTGAGTTGTCAAGTGTGTTGAGCAGCCGATGCCTTTGTGCGACAGCTAAGTGACATTGTGTTTCTCTGCTGCAGCGAGGACCTGACCCTGGCCTCCCTCTCGCCTCAGGTACTGTTCTCCGCCATGACACTTTCACATCCTGCTGCAGCCGACCTGCGCTGACCTCTAGTGTGTTTCGTTGTGTGTGTGTGTCTGTGTGTGTGTCTCCAGGTTGATTCAAAGGGTCTCCAGACGAACATGAAAACAAGGTACAAGCACATCAGTCTCTTTGCGTCTGTGCGTGACTGATGATGAAACTTTGATTGGCAGTTGGTCCCGCATGAAGCTGAATGCAGGAAATAGAATCCCATAAATAGTTCTCTGTAAATAGATCTTCCTGTCAGCAAAATAAAAGTCTGATGAAAGTAAATTAATTCACAGAGAGGACAATGAAGATGGAGACATACAAGACCTCGTCACTGAGAAAGACAAAGAGCTAGAGGATCTGAGGAAGCAGGTACACACACACACACACACACTTCGACGTTGTGGAGCAAAACATCCTCCCTCCAGCAGGGGTCACTGCTGCTCTGGATGGTGATGAGACACTGTCATGTCTGCAGGTCGCAGAGCTGCGAGGGGAGACGCTGGAGCAAAGCCTGATGGGAGGAAGGAGCTCTGATGGAGAACTGACACCCTCAGGTGAGGACACGACAAAAACGAATGCTGGATCCTGTGTTGACATCTCCAACTGTCCTGCAGGGGGCACTGTTTTAGAGCAGCTGAGGGAGGAGAAGGAGTTTGCTGAGGGCCAGGTGAGTGACCTGTCACCATGGTTACTTTCCATGTCTGTTGTGTCCGTGGTAACTTTGCCTGTCTATTCTCACCATGGTTACTGTACCTGTCTGCTGTCGCCATCATTACTTTTCATGTCTTTTGTCGCCATGGTTACTGGGCCTGACTACTGTTGCTATGGTTACTGTGTTGTCACCACGGTCTGGGTCCATGTCTACCGTCTTTCACCATGGTTACTGTCTCGATTGTTATGTCGCTGCTTGGCTGTCTGCAGATCAACTTCTTAAACAGCGTGATCGTCGACCTTCAGAGGAAGAACGAGGAGCTGAAGGTCAAGCTGAAGGCTCTGGCACTCGCCGAGTTTAACGGAAACGACGGCAACGACGGGTGAAGCTTCCGACTTGTCCTTTTTCAGTCTGGTCAGGTGACTGGTCACATGACTCGTATCTTTTTCTTTTTTGTTTCAGTCTTGCCTCGTCCAAGCGAGACAAGAAGACGCCGCCGCGGCTCTTCTGCGACATCTGCGACAGCTTCGACCTTCACGACACAGAGGACTGTCCCACGCAGGCCCAGAGTCCAGACTCTGTACCGCACACCAGTTACCACGGCAACCCGGCCGACCAGCGGCCCTACTGCGACATCTGCGAGGCCTTCGGTCACGCTACCGCGTCCTGCAACGACGACCAGACCTTCTAAACCAGTCCTAGTCCTGCCAAAGTCCCAACATTCCTTTATTTTTATGACTGTCTACCGAGATGTGCAGCTTGGGTTCTGGTCCAGAGTGAAGAACCATCCGTCCTATCGTGACCCTCTTTGTTCAACACCTCCAAAACTCCAAAGTTCTCATCTGGTTATGGTCCACGAGCAGGAAAGTTCGAGAGACCGCACAAGGTTAGTGGTGCGACCCCGGACTACCCACAAATCACCGTTGCCGTGGCAACGGGGTGGCCACGACAACCGATCTTTTAATGTAGACGGTGATTGACGGCACGTTAAAATGGACGCCGGTCTTGAGAGACAAAAGCTTTGATTCTCAACCTCAGGAACACGTTCGTTCTAAAATGCCAACACAAGATAAAGTTCCGGAATTTGTTGCAATGTTGTATTTATAATGCATCATCAGCTTGATAAGCTAACGTTTGTAGCTTGTAGAGCCGTCACTTTGCACTCTTCACTTTACCAGTCAAACTTTTTCGTCATACGTATATATTCTGAGACTGCCGAGCTTCCGTGGAACCCACCAGCTCATCTTAAGATGTAGTTTATTTTGTATCACGTATATATGTTTAGTTAGCCTAGCTAGCTCAGTGTTTATTTCGTCAGCATGACTCTCTCTGTAGCACGTCTGCCCGACTTCCAGGAATACTTTGCTTAAACATAAGTGTCATGACAAGGTCTCACCAGCGCCACCTCCAGACAGGCACCAGAAACGTAGCATAGTTGAGTCTATGTAACTACGCAAAGATAACCTAGCTAACATCCTGCTAATATGCTAAGCTAACACGGGTGAATGTCCTGGTTTACTCTTCATATCAGAGTTCATAGTGAAGCACAAACGTTCTGGAATCTTCTAACAAAAAAAACAGACTAATCTGGATATTTTTATATTAACAAATCAATGCCATGATGAGGCTTCTTTTGTGTTTTGTTGTTCGCACAAACTTCTAAAGAAACATTCCAATAAAAAGGCACTTTAACTCACAATCCGGAGTATTACTTTGTGTCCATTATCCAAGAACTCAACAAACTGTGGGGGTACAGGTGGATCTGGTTACTCTTTGTGAGTCCACTTCGGCTGCGTTTCATGAGAAGGTTCAGTTCCGTTCAGGGGAATCCCTGCCACCATTTTAAAGTGATGGTTCTCCCAAAATTCATATTTCACTCTTTTTGTACTCACCCTCATAAGGGTTGGGATTCATTTTTTGTTGAGATTTTATTTTTATTTTTTAGAGTTACAGGCAAAAGTGTTTGTTCATTTTAATGTAGCAACTCCATTGTCTCTGTCTTCCTCCAAAAAGACACATAGAAACATCCAAATACCTCCTGCTCGCCTGTAACGTCAATCTTTTTTTGAAGCCTCGACAAGAGGAATTGTTCCAGAAATTGTATAAGTCTATATTTTAGCCATGATTTCCAGAGCGCATACAGTTTTCTGTCGACACTACAAGTGCTGGCCATATTTACCCGGATTACTTCCTGTCTGTATCGCTTGTTTTTCTTAAAACTTTTGCTATAAAAAGGCTCAAAATATAGACTTATTCATTTTTTCCATAACAATTCCTCTGGTCGAGGATTCACTACAAGATGTGTGTTAGAATGGTTCTCATCTTACCTTTCTGGGCGCAGTTTTAGTGTATCTGCCAATCAAATGAGGTCTGAATCGGCAGATCTGTTGTGTGGAGGCCCTCAAGGTTATGTTCTGGGTCCTTTATTGTTTTTGCTGTACTTGATTCCCCTCGGTAAAATCATTCAGAGATTTCCAGATGTTTCTTATCACATTTTTGCTGATGACATCCAGCTCTACTGCTCTTTTGATCCAACTGAGCACCAGAGGCTGAACAGCTTAGTCAATTGTTTGCTAGAAATCAAACAATGAGTGAAAACACTTAAAAGCTAAATGTGGACAAAACTGAAACTCTGGTGATTGCTCCTGATAAGATTCCAGGGTTGAGTCAGTACTTGGGTGACTTAGGTCAGTCTGTCAAACTGAGCCTGAGAAACCTGGGTGTTGTATTTGATAAAGACATGTCTCTTGTTCGACACTGCAGAAAACTGACCAGAAACTGTTTCCTTCAACTGAGAAAAATCTCTAAACTTAGGAAAATGTTGTCGGAACATGATCTGGAGCTTATAATCCATGCGTTTGTTTCTTCTTGTCTGGACTATTGTAACAGTTTGTTTTCATGTCTTAACAAGAAGGATCTGTCTTGCCTGCAGTTGATTCAAAACTCTGCAGCGAGAATTCTGACCCGCTCAAGTAGGAAAACTCACATTTCTCCGATCCTTAAAACTCTTCACTGGCTTCCAGTTTCTTTCAGGATCAACTTTAAAATTCTGGTTCTTACTTTCAGATCTATTCATGGTCAGGCTCCTCCTTACATCACTGATCTGATCCAGCCTTACACCCCAGCTCGGGCTCTGAGGTCTGTGGATCAGAATCTACTTATGGTTCCACGCACACGGCTCAGGACCAGAGGAGAGAAATCTTTTCAGGCTGTTGCTCCTAAGCTTTGGAACGATCTTCCTCTCTCTTTGCGCTTGATGGATCTACTGACTCCTTCAAGAAACATCTTAAGCGGTTTCTATTTGTTTAGGCTTTTCCTTGAATTTCTCGAACTCCTGTGTTGTTCTCAGTATTATCTTGATCTTTAAAGTATGTACTCTTTTTTGAGTATTGTTTTGATTGTTTAAGCGTTTTGTGACCCTTGTCTCGAAAAGCGCTATATAAATAAATATTACTTACTTACTTACATGAGGGTGAGTGGAAAACAAGGGAATTGTGGGTGAGCTAAACCTTTAAGGACGACTTCATCTCTCCAAACAGCCCAACATCATTTAGCACTTCAGAGCTGTACATCACCCACAATGCACTGCTTTCAAAATACATTATTGTCTATCGTCTTATCCGTACCAAAGATGAAGAAACTGATGAGGACGATGATAACCATTTGAAAAAGTCCATCTAAACTAAAACTGAAAGTAGGTTCAATTATTTAAAACAAAAAATACCCACATTTCCTAAATAAAATAAAAACTAATAATTCTGATAATTACCATTTGCCGCCATCAAGACATCTTCATTTCACGTGTTATTTGGTTATTGGGCAATAAGTTGCAACATTGCCGATCCATGGTTCATCACTAGCTTCCAATCCAAGGTGACATTTATAATGGAGGGAAACTCAACCTGATTTTAAAACATAATTTCCTCTTCTGTTCCATTTGTGTCAGTAGTTGCACTTCCTCTTTACACCTCCAACTACTTCCTGTCTCAGCGATCCAAAATGGATGCGTGCGTGTCAACCAGGTAGCAGAGTTCGTGGATCTTGTCATTTCCCAGATGGTGAAGTTACAGATTTGTCGTCAGCGTCAGATCATCCATCAGCATCTCCTGTGAAACTTTTTTTTTCCTGTGGTCACTCATGCGCTGGAGCGACACAAACACAGTCCAGTGAAGACGACAACGAGTGACTTTGTGAATTTTATTAAGAAAAACACAAACAGGATAAAAACTGTTGACTGATGGAATAAATAAAACCATAAATCTTCTGTACACAAACAAAAATGGTCCCGAAAAAAAAAACAAGATTTTATCTCACAGCTGGAGTGACGCTAACTTGATGAGATGCTAATAATGTAGAGCTAGCATGATCTGTTCCAGCGCACTGGACTGGGAATGAGGTATATCTGCCGGTCTTGCCGCGACGCCCACCTGTGGCCCTTCTCGCCCACTCGCCGCCACAAGAAGTCTCGTACCTTTTTTTTTCCTGGTCACAGGTCAGCGTGAGGTCGCAGGTTCCGTCCAAAAACTTCAAGTAAATTGTCGCCATGTACTATCCGCTTGATTGACAGCACCCGGGTGTGATGGTGGTGTGAGTGGCGGGAAACTTCCAAGCTGCGCCCCCCTATGGGTCTACCGCGGGGACACCTCACGAGTCGGTGTGACGGCGCCTCGTTGTCGAGCGACCTGTGGGCAAGGCATGGAAGTGTTCCCAGGTACAATGACTTAAGGCAAACATGGCACCACGACTGTCAATCAAAACTAGATATCATGGGTTAGCATTAGCCTCGTGGGTGAGATAGACGGCGGCACCGGCGACTGGGTGAATCGAGTGTGACGTAACAGTGCATCGACCCTCCTGAGAAATCCGCAGCGCAAATGACACCCACGGACACGAGTCAGGGGGGCGGGGCGAGGGGGCGAGCGAGCAGGAGGCAGGGGGCGCTGGTCTAAGACCGTGTTAGCATGTCTAGCTAAGAAAGAAAGAAAAAAAAAAGGACACGGTCTCAGAGCAGCACCAGGGGTGAGAAGGTGGTGTCACCGGGGGGGGGAGGAGGGGTTCAGTGTTTGGCTCGCCGTAGCGCCACCAGCTGGTGGCCTGGTGCAGAGCTTCTCTTGGCATCAGTGAGGAGGAGGAAGCACGGGGAGGGGGACCAGTGAACAGAGGTAAGATCCACTCGCCCGGTCTGGGGGGGACGACGGCGGCACTCAACCCTCGAAGTCGTGAGACTCCATCTTGGTCTTCTTTATGGGCGGCGTCTCGTCGTCCAGATCCTGCAACGAACACATGTCAGTCAAGTTGGCTCGGGGTGGAGTGGTTCTGACCCGGAGTTCTGACCTGAGTGGCTTTGCTGTCCGAAGAGTCGCCCGACAGACCTTCTCTCTTCGCCGCTCTCTCGCCGCCATCAGAGGCCAGTTTCCCTGTGGAGGAGGGACAATAGAATAGAATAGAATAGAATAGAAAGGCTTTATTCATCCCCAGAGGGGAAACACACTTTCACAACAGCGCAGTTGGAAGAAAATAAAGTGCAAGGAGAAAGAAATAGTACAAGAGATAATACAAAATAAAATAAAAACGATCTTAAAAGTATACAAATTATTTACAAAATTAGAAATTGACACTATTAACAAAATAAAATAGAATAAAAAATAAAATAAAATAGAAATAAAAAACGGAAAAAAAATAAAATAAAAAGCACACAAGAAGAAAAACACGCTACGGATTAGCATCAGGATATTTAAAGTAGAGAGTTAAATATCCTGACACCAGTTGGGATGAAGGACCTTCTATAACGCTCCGTCCTACACTGGGGGTGCCTGAGCCTGCCACTGAAGGAGCTGGCCAGCTCCTCCACGGTCAGGTGCAGTGGGTGGAGAGCGTTGTCCCTGATGGAGGAGAGTCTGGAGAGTGTCCTCCTCTCTCCCACCTCCTCCACCGAGTCCAGCGAGCGGCCCAGGACAGAGCCGGCCCTCGTGACCAGCCTGTTCAGTCTCTTCCTGTCCCGGTCCGTGCTGCCTGCTCCCCAGCAGACCACAGCGTAGTGGATAGCAGAGGCTACCACGGAGTCATAAAAGGTCCTTAAAAGTGGTCTGCACACTCCGAAGGACCTCAGTCTCCCCAGGAGGTGGAGGCGACTTCGGCCCTTCTTGTACACGGCGTTGATGTGTGTGGACCAGTTCAGTTTATTGTTAAGGTGAACACCCAGGTATTTGAAGCTGTCCACCAGCTCAATGTCCGAACCCTGGATGCTCACCGGTTGATATGGTGGGGACTTTTTCCTGAAGTCAATCACCATCTCCCTTGTCTTACCGGTGTTTAAGCAAAGGTAGTTGCTCTCACACCAGTCAACAAAGTCCTTGATGACTGACCTATACTCCAGCTCGCCCCCCCCAGACACGCAGCCCACAATGGCCGAGTCGTCAGAAAACTTCTGGAGGTGACAGCTGCTGGAGTCATAGGTAAAGTCCGCCGTGTAGAGGGAAAAAAGGAAAGGTGACAGCACTGTCCCTTGAGGCACCCCGGTGCTGCAGATGGTCACCTCAGACCTGCAGTCCTGCAGCCTCACATACTGCGGCCTGTTGGTGAGGTAGTCCATCGTCCATGCTGCCAGCTGTGTCCCAACTCCTGCGTCCTCCATCTTCTTCCTTAGCAGCGCCGGCTGGATGGTGTTGAAAGCACTTGAGAAGTCAAAAAACATGACTCTCACAGTGCTACCGGCGGCTTCCAGATGAGACAGTGCCCGGTGCTGCAGGTAGATGACGGCGTCATCCACCCCCATCTTTGGCCTGTAGGCGAACTGCAGCGGATCCAACGCAGAGCTCACCGTCGTGCGTAGCTCGCGGAGTACCAGCCTCTCCAAGGTCTTCATCAGATGGGAGGTCAGGGCGACTGGTCTGAAGTGGCTCGGCTCCTTCGCGTGTACCGCCTTGGGAACCGGAACCACACAGGAGGTCTTCCACTGGACCGGGACCTTCTCCAGTTTGAGGCTCAGGTTGAAGATGTGTGTGACCAACTCACAAAGTTGATCAGCACAGTCCCTGAGCAGTCTGGGGCTGAGTCCATCTGGTCCAGCAGCTTTCCTGATCTTCAGTCGCCTTAATTCTCTCCTCACCTGTTCCGATGTAACAAAGAGAGGTGGCTGTGGGGGGTTGGGCAGCTGAGGCAGTAGGGCTTGTTGGGGTGGAGAAAGGTTGCTTGGAGGTGAGAACAGTTGGGGGGAGGGGGCTGAAGCAGGGGAAAAGCAGCTTTGTGAAGAGTGAGGGGCAGAGGTGGAGGGGGGAGGGGGGCCCTGATCAAACCGGTTGAAATACTGGTTCAGTTCAGTGGCCCATCTTTGGTCTCCCCCTGCTGTGGCTCTGGCTCCACTCTGGCCATGACCTGAGATGTTCTTCAGGCCTTTCCACACATCCCTTGTGTTGCCCTGCGCCAGTTGCTCCTCCAGTTTCCCCTTGTATTCGTCCTTGGCCATCCTGATCGCCTTCTTGAGTTCACGCTGGACCTCCTTAAGCTCCTCTCTGCTCCCTGAAGCAAACACCCTCTTCTTCTTGTTCAGCAGAACTTGAAGTTGAGGGGTCACCCATGGCTTGGTGTTGGCAAAGCACCGCACCTTGCGGGTCGGTGTGACGTTGCCCTCACAGAACTTTATGTAATCTGTGGAATGGTCATTGAAGGTGTCGATGTCATCACCATGAGAGAACACGCTCCAGTCCGTAGACTCAAAGCAGTCTCTCAGCCTCTCCTTGGCTTCATCATTCCACATCTTAACAGTTCTTTTCTGTGCAGGCTGTCTCCTCACCATGGGAGTGTATTCAGGTCGCAGACGTATCAGGTTGTGATCAGAGCGGCCGAGGGGGGGCAGGGCGGTGGAGGTGTAGGCACCTTTTACATTTGCATATAAAAGGTCCAGAGTCTTGTCCTCCCGGGTGTGGCACTTCACGTATTGTGTGAAAGTGGGAAGAATGGAGGAAAGTGAGGCATGGTTGAAATCTCCGTTAATGAGCAGGAGAGAGTTCGGGTGTTTGAGCTGCAGGTCCGACACTGAGGCGCTCAGCCTCTCGCTCGCTGCGGCTGCGTCCGCAGAGGGAGGAATGTAAACAGTGAACACAATCACATGTGAGAACTCCCTCGGGATGTAATACGGGCGGATGCCCACCGCAACGAACTCTATGTCCTTAGTGCACACTTGTTCTTTAATGGAGACATGAGCGGGATCGCTCCATCTCTCATTAATAAACACCGCCACTCCTCCTCCTCTCCTCTTTCCATCCATGTCCCGGTCCGCACGCACCATCTTGAACCCCTCCAGGGAAACAACAGAGTCTGGGATCTTCTCCGTCAGCCAGGTCTCCGTGAAACATAGAAGGCTGCTCTCCCGGAAGTCTCTCTGATGCCGGGTCAGCGCAGCAAGCTCGTCCGTTTTATTCACAATCGAACGTACATTTCCCATGATGATCGATGGAATAAAGGGACGGAACTTACGCTTCTTCTCTTGTTTCATCCGACCTGCTCTGCATCCGCGTCTTTTTCTCTTGATTTCCACGGGAATCATCCATTCCGCGCTGAGAGAGAGAGCGGTGTTGCGCAACCCCAACAGCTGATCCCTTGTGTAAACAATAGACCCGCTGAGCGTGTCTGCCGACGGAGTTCCCAAAAGTGACGAAAATAGCAGAAAACCGTATGCAAAAGTTGTAAAAGTGGTCTCGTTTTGTGCACAACGGCAACAAGATCCGACCACTCTAAAGAAAAAATTAAAAAGACGCCAAAAAAAAGGAAAAAGTGTAATAAAAAGTAAGAAGAAAGAGGGAGCTGTTGTAACCAGCTGCTGCTCGTGCGGCGCCATCTTGTCTAAGGACATCTGTGAGCGACACGTTCTGTGCGGAGGTACCGGACCGGACTCACCTCTCTTGAGGTCCGGACTCTTCACGTCCCCGTTGTCTCGCTGAGACGATGGTGCGGAGTCGGCGGCAGGACTGGTGCTACAACTGTTTTCCTGTTTGACCGGAGACGAGTCGGCGATGGAGCTCTGGTTACTGTTGTCATCTGCGCACACAAAACAACCCTCATTCAGCAACGCCAGTCATGGTTCTGACCCGGTATAAGCCGGACTCACCATGCATGTCCATCATGCCAGGGGAGGAGCTGTTCTCTGGGGTGGTCAGTTCAGAGCCATACTTCTCATCTTTGCCCTTCTTCTTGTTCTTGTTTTTCTGGATAGCAAAGCATATTCAGAACCGACCCAGATCGTAACCATAGAAATCTTTGTACTCACGTCGTCCGATTTGGGCTCGGTGACCGGAACCCACTTGTAGATGCGCAAAGACGTGTCCCCGACCGTCACCCACTTCTTCTCCCTGTGAGAAAATATCAATTCACAGTTTATGTCGATGTTTATGTTCGCAATACTGGATCGATATTCAACAGCACAGTTCTGATATATATATATATATATATATTATTTTTTATCATAGTTATTATGGTTTATACTTCAATACAATTAGCACTAATTTAAAAAAAAGAAAGATTTTTTATTTACAATTACCATTAAAATATTCAAGGAGTTTGTTAATTTGTCTTCAAATTAAACTTTAAGACCTTTGATGGAGACTAAAATAAAAACAAAATCCTGCTATATCCAGACGCTGACTGAGGACGAGAGGATACAGTAAGTAAGTAAGTAAGTAATTTGTATTTACAGCCGACTCCAGCAGCTTTTAAAGCTGGTGTTTGAACACATTTGGTTTCAAAACAAATGAAAGCAGTTACAACTTCATAAAGAGTCATGTGGTCTGTAAATTCTTCAACACCAGACTCAAGTACTGGACAATACTACAAATATATATCCTTGTTACTACAGTATTACAATCGTTGCCCCTGTATCATAATACTGTAGTAACACACCTGTACTTGAGAGGTGACTTTGATCTATGAGGTCACTTGAGAGACACTTTATTTGACTATGGAGTGTATTGATGGGACCAGAGACTATAGAGGTGACATGTGTCCATCATCTGATCTCAACAATGTTCACAACAACCATCAACCAATGACGCTTCTTTTTGAGAAATAAACCAAACTAGAAAATAATCTGAAGACGTGCGATTAATACCTTAATATCTGGAAAAACGTTGGGGTTGGAGGAACAACGTTGTAAAGTAGTTTCAGAAAATAAAAGAAAAACAATGTGTGTGTGTGTGTGTGTGTGTGTGTGTGTTCGACCGTGTCCCTCCCCACCCCCGCACGAGCTCGGTTCTGGTCCGGGGGCTTCACGCTTCATTAGAAAGTCTAATCTAGACTCGTCTTCCGCCGGCCGGTTCTCCCAACCGCAGACATGGGCCTCGGTACCGGCAGCTGGTCGGGTTCGTCCCGACGCCCGGGCTCGTGGCTTCATGTGACTGCGCCGACATGGCCCCCGGGTCCTAGAAGGATCGGAACCCGCGCGAATCACCCGCGTCCCAAAACTCTCCGCCGGTAGCGGTTCCCGGTCCATCCACGACGCCCCCGAACCCCGCGGTGTGGATCCGAAACCTTCCCCTGAAATCGGCGGTTTCTTTCATTCCCATCCCTCCGCCCGAACCCGAGCCCCCACCCGCTCCTCTCCCGGTTAGATAACAAGCGCCTCCCTTCTTCTCACCATTTCCGAACCTTCTCGATGGCGGCCATGACCCGCTTGATGTCATCTTTGGCCCTGCTCCGGGTCTCGGCTCGGACCGACCGTCCCGACATGGTCCCGGTTGTTCAGAGGTTCGAGTTCGCCGGCGCCGCAGACACAATGCAAACAGTGCTGTGACGAGTGCGCATGCGCGGGACAAGAACACTCACACACACACACACACACAGGGAGGGGCGGCTGCAGACGGAACCAGAGTTGAGAACAAAGACTCGAACCCAGACCAGAACCCGGTCGGATTTTTTCTAAGCCAGTGTTTCACTGTGGACTTGTCTTTGGCCTCAGGATCGAGGAATGGTTGTTGAAACTAAAGTACAAGTTGAGGAAACGAGGTTCGGTTCTGAGCCGAACCAGTGAAACCAGTTTTGAGCAACAACAAAAAAATGTCACAGTTAAATTTGAATCACGCGGCCATGAACGTCATCAACACAATATGTCAAGTTATGTGTCATCATGAATGTTTGGAGACTTTTGTACATTTGTGAACAAAACAAAGTTCAAAAAAGTTGTTTAATTAAAAATAAAAGATTCATATGAGAAAGACAATTATATGTAAACTATAGAATTAAAAATGTTATACAAATAAAACATATATAATTTATTTAGCAAAAACAGTCAATGGTTTCAAGTCAGCGTTGCTGACGAATGTCCGGTGCGACGGCTGACGTCATATCTCCGCGCAAACGTCAACACGTTTAACGGGTATATTGCAGAATAAATGAAAGTCTGACATAAGGTTGATTTATCTTGAGGAAAAAAAGTCATACATGCAAAGTCGTTCGTCACACAAGGAGAAAACAAGATGAACCAAGAAGGTAACGTGTTGTTTTCTAGTTTTCTCACCATATATATACAATTGTGTACATGATGACTATGTTGTCCTGATGCAGTGATGGTGAGATACTCGTCCGTTAAACACAGGACAATTTATTTAGAATATATTTTGATGTATGTGTCATAGAAGAGGAAAAAACATCCCTGACACAGTGAAAAGTATTTGTTCACATCATTTGTATTTATTCAATGGATATGTTCATCAAAGTTTAGACATCTATCGCCTTAAATGTACCTAAATAAATGCAAAACCACACAGTTATTAACAAGCATATATTACTTGCTTACTATGTAAACAACACAAAACTGTTAGAAAAATAAATCACCATGTAACATTGAAAGTGTAAGTGTACCGGAGTAAGTAATAATAATAATAATAATAATAATCTCTATTTATATAGCGCCTTTGTAGACCAGTGTCACAAAGCGCTTTGACAGCCATTCACACATACTGATGGGAGTAGGCTGCACCACATACTGATTGTATTGTTGTTTTTATTGTGTCAGAACTGGTGGAGTACTTCCGGGCCCAGACCCGAGGGGACCCGGACACAGCCTCCGCAGTGGCGGCCATCAGAACTCTGCTGGAGTTTCTGAGGAGAGACAAAGGTGAGTTCTGGTTCTGATCCACCCCATCTGCTATCTGACGCCTTTTGTTCTGGTGTCGACCCAGGTGAGACCATCCTGGGTCTGAGGGAGAGTCTGACATGGGCCACCGACCAGCTGACCCAGGTCGACTCGTCCGTCGCCGTTTCTTCTGGAGGAGAACTTTTCCTGAGGTTCATCAGCCTGACGTCTCTGGAGCACCAGGTCAGACGCACACATTTGTAGACGCACATAATAGTCGATTATCAGTGGATGAATCAGAACAAAATCAGATAGTTCTTTCTAACCCAAACCATCTGTAACTCAACCAACAGCCACAAACTCTTCATCAGTTGGTTTTTCCTTAAACTACTGTACATCTGTTGTTAACACTTTCAAAATTAGTTGTCAAAGAGAACACACACAGACTCACACTCACGACTGTGTGCAGGACTTGTCTCGCTGTAAAAAGGTGATGGAGGAAAGAGGAGAATTATTCCTGGAGAAGATTTCCATGTCCAGATCCAAAGTTGCCAAACTGTGTCACACCTTCATCAAGGATGGAGCGGTGAGCACGAAGAACACATGCGCAAAAAAACCCTACACACACAATACTCACGACAGCTTTGTGGGTCTCATGACGGCTAACATGTGTGTACCAGAAAATCTTGACGCACTCGTACTCCCGGGTGGTCCTGCGGGTCCTGGAGAAGGCAGCGGCAGAGAAAAAACGATTCTCCGTCTACGTCACAGAGTCTCAGCCCGACGGCGCCGGGTGAGTTCTTCACCTCCCTGACACCCCCCCTCGCACCCGCGCAACCATGTGACCTGTGTGTGCAGGAAAGAGATGGCTGCCGCCCTCAGGAAGCTGCACGTGCCCGTGACCCTGGTCCTGGACGCCGCCGTTGGGTAAGTCGGGTCGGATCACGGGGTGTACGGCTCAGACTGTGAGTGTGTGTGGTGTCCTGGGCAGGTACGTCCTGGAGAAGGTGGACCTGGTCATCGTGGGCGCTGAAGGAGTCGTGGAGAGCGGGGGCATCATCAACAAGGTTTGGCGCTCGAGTCTGGACCCACCATGTCTGTGAACTAACGGGTCGTGGGTTTAATTCCTCAGATTGGAACATATCAGACGGCCGTGTGCTCTAAAGCTCACAACAAGCCGTTCTACGTGGTGGCGGAGAGCTTTAAGTTCGTGCGACTGTACCCGCTGAACCAGCAGGACGTCCCGGACAAGTTCAAGGTAACGTCAGAACCCCTGGGCTTGCAATAGGCCTGTGAGGTACAACAGTACCTACTGAAAATGTTTATAGTCGTATACATTTTTCTATACCATCAGTGACGTGCGCTGCCGGAACATGTTTCAGTGGGGACCCATTTCACTGCTGCACATCGAACTTATAAGTCTTAACAAGAAGGATATGTATCTTTATTTCCCGATCCTTAAAACTCTTCACTGGCTGCCAGTTTCTTTCAGGATCAATTTCAAAATTCTGGTTCTTACTTTCAGAACTATTCATGGTCAAGTTCCTCCTTACGTCAGTGATCTGATCCAGCCTTACACCCCAGCTTGGGCTCTGAGGTCTGTGGATCAGAATCTACTGACGGTTCCTGAACAGTTCAGGACCAGAGGAGAGAAATCCTTCCAGACTGTTGCTCCTAAGCTTTGGAATGATCTTTGACCTTTAAAGTATATATTTTATTGAATATTGTTTTGATTGTTTAAGTGCTTTGTGACCCTGGTCTGGAAAAGTTCTTTATAAATACAAATTACTTACTTATAATCAACGTTACTACTGAATTATTTAATAAACCTGGTTGTTGGACAATTCTTTTTAGAAAGGGGCGTTTGAGATTTTTCTAGTTTAGTTTAATACATTCAGGAAATGTTTTCACCAATTATTTTTGACATTATTATTCTATAGTTATTAGTAGTTTCAAGCCACCATGGAGATTAAAAAACTTTCATAACAAGCTATTTAAAGAAGATGCAGTATTCTCGTGAAAAAAAATCCAGTTAAATACTGATATATATATTTTTTAAATGTGATAGAAATGTTGCTCTATCATAGAATCTTTTTATTGTTTGTTGACATTATTGTACAAAAGTTGACTGAACAAACATGGCCGGTCCAGTCACAACCGGTTCTGTGTCTTTGCTGGGTTGAAGCTGGCGCTGGCACTTAATCGGACCTTGTGTGTTTCTCCGCAGTACAAAGCGGACACCCTGCGGAGCGGAGACAACCTGGCGGAGGAACATCCCATCATCGACTACACGCCGCCGTCGCTGATCACGCTGCTCTTCACGGACCTCGGCGTCCTCACGCCGTCCGCGGTGAGCGACGAGCTCATCAAGCTCTACCTCTGATCCGCTAATAAAGTTGTAGCCCGGAGTCTCCGCCTGGTTTGTGCGACGTCGAGACCCCCTTCTCGAAGTCCTCCGCGCTGATGTTCCCCCTCTTCAGCTTCTTCAGCAGCCGCGTGTCCTTCAGCAGCTCGTCGAGGTCGTCAAGGTTGTCCTCGTCCGACCCCTGGATCAACGCAGCGTAAACAGGACTGATCTGAACCAGGACCGGTCGCGTCACTCACCTCGTTCAGCTTCCGCTTGTCTGTTCTCTTCCGACGCCGATCCTTCCTGGTCTTCTGTTTGGACCAGGATTCCGTCTTCGGGGCCCTCCTCCTTCTCGTGGAGATCTCTCCCGCTGCGATGCTCTCCTTCCTCGCCGCCAGCATCTTCTGCCGCAGCTTCTCGCGGTTCTTGTCCTTGAACGTGATTTCATCCGTGTCGACCGTTGTCGCCACGAAGCCGGGAAAAGACTTCCCGCGCAGTTCCGGCATTTTGGGGAGTCTGAGAAGAGCGAAGCCACGAGCTACTGACGCGAGATCAAGATCTGCAACGAGAGTCCGAGTTAGAACCCGGGGGGGCGACCCTGAAACTCTCTCCCTGAACGTCCCCGCTCCGACCTTTGATCCTGAAGATTAGGCTGCACTCGTGTTTGCCGTACGCCTGCACGTACGACACGAAGGCCTTCATGCCGCGCTCGAAGAGGGCCCGGTCCTCCAGAGCCATGGCCTTGATCTTCGGCAGCACGTCCACCACGTCGCTGATACTGGACTTCCTCTGTAGGGGGCACTGAAGAGCACGTGTCATCAAGCGAGCGGCGACGCGCGACATGCTAACACTCACGTGCTGATTGAGGGACAGGAAGTCCACGTAGGATTGTTCCATGGGCAGCAGGAAGACCAGAGCGCTGCCCTGCTGACCGATCCTGGCCGTGCGACCACAGCGGTGGACGAAGGCGCTGGAACAAACGTCACCAAAAACATAAATACATACAAAAACATGCAGTTACAAATATTACTAATGAAGGATTGTTTACTTCAGAGTAAATGTTTATCAAACATAAATGTTAAAATCTAAAATAACCAACAAATTAAACACAAAGAAAAAATATATCACAACTTACGTTTGTGGGATGTCAGGAGCAACCACAAGTCTTTTATTAAGCATTTTTAATATTTAACTAATTAGTTAAGGGTTGATTACAAGGCTGCCGCAAATGTATGAAAGTATATCAAAATATAGAAAGGTTAGTTTGAATAACTTAATTTAATAATTTGAATATTGAAAAGTTAGATCTTCCTTCTCAATAGTTTAATTAAATATACTTTATATTTTCAAAATTATTATTATTTTTTATTTATTATAATAATATACATAGAGTTTAATATTCTAATTCCAAATATTTAAAAATCTATTTTCTAAATTAAATATTATTGAACATGACAATTATACCAACCATGCTTGGCTGAAAGATCGATCAAGCAGCTCGGTACTCTATTGGTTATGTCTGTTCGCACATTTTTATATAGAATATTGAAGGCCACGAATAGAAAATATTGAATTGAATAAAAGTATTGCTATTAGAATAAGAATATCAAACTCATTGTAAAAAAAAATGCATTCATTTTGGATCTAAATTTACATTTTTAAATGAAATTATGAAAAGAAAAAAAAAACATTCAATATAGAAATGATTGAAACAAATGAACTGCTTAAAGCGATATAACAAAGTATTTTCGAAATAATTCCAGTTTAAAGTGCTGATAGTTTTTCAACGCCTGCCATGAATGAGTGTAAAATATATAACTTTTTTGGGAACAATTTTTCTTGTTGAAGTTTACATTTTGGGTGAACTATCACTTTAAGAAACTATTTTAATAAAATAGTTTCAACATTTGAAATAATAAATTCAACCAGGTCTCATCTCCGGGTGTACCTGGCGCTGCTCGGTGGGTCGTACTGAAGAACCCAGTTGACGTCGGGGATGTCGATGCCTCGAGCCATCACGTCTGTGCAGACCAGGATCCCGCTGAGAGCAGAGACACACACTTAAACATTCATACACACACACAGTCAGAGACTCACGCGCACACACACCTCTTCAGATTGCGGAACTCTGCAAAGATCTTGTGTCGTTTGTGCTTCATTTTTCCGTGCAGACACAAGACAGAGGACTTCTTCACCAGAACATCGAGTGCGCGACCGAAGTAGTCCACACTTGCACAGGTGCTGTGAGGAAATTAAGTCAGTTGAGACACACACACAAACACACAAACATACACACAGAGAGGACAACAAAGTTCTGTCCTCGTTCAGATGCTGACGTCACATGACCACTCGCTCACCTGAAGAACACCAGGTGCTTCTCCGACTTGTGTTGCCGTAGAAACGCCACCAGGTTGTTGAACTTGTCCTCCGTCCTGCAGATCTGCAAACACACAACTGTCAATCAATCATATGAAGATGATCCAGAGGGTGCATTGCTAGAATAAAGCTTGCTCAAGGGTAGGTTTAGGATTCAAACCGACACACAAGAATAAATGATGAGTCAGGAGTCGGTGTCGCTCACCATGTAGGAGTTGGACAGTCTGGCGGGCGTCCTCTGGGTGGCGCTGGCGGCAACGCCCTTCTCCTTCACCGTGATGCGCACAGGGTTCCTCAGTCCGGCTCGAACCAGTTTCTGCAGCTCCTGAGTCTGAGTGGCCGAGAACAAACCCGTCCGACGTTGTTTGGGCAAGAAACCCAAGATGGTGTTCAGGCTGGAGGCGAACACTGGGTTAACTCGCTGGCACAACACGTCACTCACACGCCAACACTCTACCTGGCCTCGAAGCCCATGTCCAGCAGGCGGTCGGCTTCGTCCAGGATCAGAACATCCAGACTCTTCACAGCACTGGCCAGGTCCAGACCGTCAGGCTTTCTTCTGAACATGTCCTCCAGGCGACCTGGTGTCCCGATCACTATGTTCCCTCTGAGACCCAAACCAGAATCAGACCAGAGCAGTCGACACCAGAACAAATAAACTAGAAAAGTTGAGACCAGAACAATCAAACCAAAATAGTCGAGACCAGAACAGTCAAACCATAACATTAGACCCAAAGACATTCAGACCAAACAGTCGAGACCAGGACAATCAGACCAAAACAGTCGAGATCAGAACAGTCTAGACCAGAACAGTCAAACCAGAACATTGGACCCCAGGACAATCAGACCAAAACAGTCGAGATCAGAACAGTCAAACCATAACATTAGACCCAAAGACATTCAGACCAAACAGTCGAGACCAGGACAATCAGACCAAAACAGTCGAGATCAGAACAGTCTAGACCAGAACAGTCAAACCAGAACATTGGACCCCAGGACAATCAGACCAAAACAGTCGAGATCAGAACAGTCTAGACCAGAACAGTCAAACCAGAACATTGGACCCCAGGACAATCAGACCAAAACAGTCGAGACCAGTACAGTCAAACCAGAACAGTCGACCCCAGGACAATCAGACCAAAACAGTCGAGACCAGGACAGTCAAACCAGAAAAATCAGACCAAAACAGTCGAGACCAGAACAGTCTAACCAGAAAAATCAGACCAAAACAGTCAAGATCAGAACAGTCTAACCAGGACAATCATACCAAAACAGTCGAGACCAGGACAGTCAAACCAGAACAATCAGACCAAAACAGTCGAGACCAGGACAGTCAAACCAGGACAATCATACCAAAACAGTCGAGACCAGGACAGTCAAACCAGAACAATCAGACCAAAACAGTCGAGATCAGAACAGTCAAACCAGGACAATCAGATCAAAACAGTCGAGACCAGAACAGTCAAACCAGAACAATCATACAAAAACAGTCTAGACCAGAACAGTCAAACCAGAACAGTCGACCCCAGGACAATCAGACCAAAACAGTCGCGACCAGAACATTAGATCCAAGAACAGTCAGACCAGAACAGCCAACACCAGATCTGCCACATACTGACCCCTGCAGCTTGAATTTGTCCACATCCTCAATCGGGTTGTTGCCTCCAGTCATCAGAATCACCCTGAAAAAAAAGTCGGACCGATATCAGATCCTGGTGTGACATCAGGGGCTCGAGGACGGCGACTCACGTGAACTGTGGGAACTTGAGCAAGAACGTCTGGAAGACCTCACTGATCTGGAGGGCCAGTTCTCTAGTGGGTGTGACGACCAGAGCGCCGACCTGCAGGACACGTGGATGAACAGCATGAAAACTCCAGTAGGAACCAGGAGGAGGAACTGGACGAACCTGCAGCTTCTTCAGCTTCTCTTCTCTCTTCAGCAGAACCTCGATGACAGGGATCACGAAGGCCAGAGTCTTACCGCTGCCTGTCACCTGCACACGAGTCATCGATCAGTGACTTCAGCTCACGTGACAAAACATAACAGAGGGAGGGATGTTCCCACGCCAGAGTAGAGATTGGATCTGACCCGTGGTCTCCACCCAGCTCATGTCACTGTCACTGTAACTGTAAACACACAACAGTCTCACTCACCGCCTCGGCCGCCACGTCCTTGTTCCCCACGAACAGAGGGATACACGCAGACTGAAGACACACACAAGAGTTAAACGACCACGCGTGGACCGAACCGGGCTGTCAGGAACCGAACCTACCTGCACGGGTGTGGTGTGCGAGAACTTGAGCTCTCGCAGCGTCTCCAAGATTTTGGGGTTCAGTTTGACGGGTAAACTCTCCCACGTACCGTCAGTGTTGTTGTCCATGCTGGATGCTAAAGCTAAAGACGCACGCCGATCTCACTTCCGGCTGCACCCCTGTTTACTTTCCGGTCTCAAACGTGTCCCGGAAGTGTTCTGAGGCAGATTTGATTTACTGTTTTGTTTAACTACTACAATATTTTACACAATGTAGAGAAAATCAACTAGAAGTAAAACAAAATAAATATGTGATATTGTAAGTGAAATAGACATCAAATTAAAAAAGTATTAATTTTAGAAAATTCATATCTTTAATGTAGATACAAAACGTAATTTGTTCTAAGGTCAGAGGGAAAATATATCTTATTTCCTTCACCATGTCTTGCCTTGAAAATTCCATCACAATTTCACAGTTAAAAAAAATCATTCCTAAAACCGAATTTCGGGTTGAAATGTTATAGTGGATAATTGTAATTTAAATTATTTCAAACTATTTCTTTATCACCTTAGTTGGATAAACGTCAAAATATAATTTCCTCATTTAATTTATAAATAATATTTGTTACTCTATTTTAAATCTATTACAAAAATTGCAGTTGCAAAAACTATTTAGATTATTGTCTTATCAACTGTCTAAGAACGTGGAAAGCTGCAAAAATAAAAATCAAATACATATTTTATTGACATTTCTTGTTTGTTCTAAACTCCCTCTCATATGTTTTTCTCCATCATGCACTTGTGTGTCTCTGACAGTGTTCTTTGGTCCAACAAAAAGTCAATCTCCTGAAGAGAAAATAATAAAATGACTCTCACGTCATCTCCTCCTCTTGAGACATCCGGTTCAGCGGTTTTGACGACCCGCTGATGGCTTCTCCTGCAGAAGACAGGAAGTTCCGGATGTTGCCAGCAGGTGGCGCTCTCTCTCTCTCTCTCTCTCTCTCTCTCCGTGTGTTGTGGAGCATCAGCCCAGTTACCGGAACGGGCCAGACCGAGACGATGGAGCCGCGAGCCAGGCGAGGCTCGTGCAGCAAGAGTCTTGCAGGTGAGTGAAGCAACGTCCGCCTGTTCACCTGATGGTTCCGTCAGTGCGAGCTCGGTTCGGTCCAGAGGCTCCACAACATCACATCAGTGTCGTCATGGTGACGCATGTGTGTGTCAGGGAGAAGCAGGAGGCTGAGATGTTTATAGTGTTGAATTAAACCAGATGAATGTGTGTGTGTGTGTGTGAATGTTTATCATCATCATCACGTGACTCTCCTCACACACTTACACAGCAGGTCACATGACAGATGTCACATATTTTCACATGGGTCGATGGTTCTGGTTCTCATCCGCTGTGGGCGAGACACAGGCTGGCTCAGGAAGTGACATCATCAAGTCACAAGAACGTCTTCTTCTTCTTCCAGGTGGTGACTAATCTGCTGGGATTAAGTGGTCATGTGACCTGCGACTCCAGAGTCCTGCGACGCAAGAAGAGGAAGAAGAAGTCGAGTGTCTCTCGATGTGGCCCGGATGGTTCTGCACCTGAGGGGTGGAGCGGAGGTGGGGGTGAGTCAGTGTGAGTCAGAGTGAGTCTCACTCTTGTTTCCTCTGCAGACCACATGAAGTCCAGAACCTGACCCCGCCCTCACAGGAACCATGCTGATCAAAGAGTATCGCATCCCCATGCCACTGAGCGTGGACGAGTACCGGATCGCTCAGCTCTACATGATCCAGGTGAGCCCGGTTCCCGGTGCCGGTTTTCACCGAAGATAACCGGTCCTGCAGTGTCGTCGTGCATTCTCGTAGAGTCATGTGACCTCAAGTCACGTAATCCGGACCTCGGCATTCTGAGCTGCTGATAATCTGCTCCTTTAATCTGTGCATGGTGCTCACTCTGGAAGAGGAACATCTGGGTGTCAGACATGTTTGAGTCATGCTTCGGCCACGCCTCCTCCAGCTGAGGTTGCTTGAGGATGTCACCATGACAACGGGACATGGAGGTCATCGCCGTTCAGCACCTTCATCTGAACTGAGATGATCTGAGGTTTAAATGCTTCAGAACATTCTTATGTTTCATTTGAACCATTTCTCCTCAAATGTAAAATATAAAATCTATGTAGTATATAAGTCAGATCGGAATATTTAACATTTATAATGTTCTAACTTTGAATTTCTTTACTGACATTTTTAAACATTGAATTTTTTGGTTATATAAACAAATTCAAGTTGAAGTTGAAAGTCAAAATAAATGTTTGATATTGAAAATCCAATAATTCAAAACTATATTTTCTAAAAACAATTATATTCAATTCAGAGTCGTTTAAATTCAATATAAAAATGTTGGTATAGTAGTACCTCCAGACAATACCAATAAACCTCTGAGCTACTTCCTGCAAATCCTGGTTTAGAAAATGTATTTTGTATTATCGGAGTTACATAATTAGTGTTTTGTGAATATTAACTGACTTTTATTTATAAGTCCAGCAGAGCTTCATGTTTGTGTTGCGCCTCCAACATTCCCCAGCCTTCCTCTTTAGTCACATTCTTAACTTGAGACTCCTGAAGTCTGGAAGTCTGCTTGAAAGGAGGTCATCCCTCAAGTCTCGACCTCTGACCCCGCAGAGGAAGAGTCGGGACGAGAGCTGTGGCGAGGGCAGCGGCGTGGAGATCCTGGAGAACAAACCGTACCAGGACGGGCCCGGAGGCTCGGGTCAGTTCACGCACAAGGTGTACCACATCGGCAAACACATCCCGTCCTGGTTCTGCGCCATCCTGCCGCAGGCGGCGCTGCGCGTGGAGGAGGAGTCCTGGAACGCCTACCCGTACACCAGGACCCGGTGAGTCGCCACGGCAACAGTGGACCAACCGCACCCGAGTGTCAGAACATCACGTGACCCTGCTGTCACGTGACCACCAGGTACACTTGTCCGTTCGTGGAGAAGTTCTTCATCGACATCGAGACCCACTACAAACCAGACAGCGGACAACAGGAGGACCTGTTCCACCTGAGTCCTGCTGAGAAGAGACAGAGGACCGTTGGTGAGACACACACACACACACACACACACACACACACACACACACACACACACACACACGAGTCCTGTGAGCTGCTGGTTCTGACCCGGTTTTGCTGTTAGACTCGATCGACATCGTGAAGGAATACATCGCGCCACACGAATATCTGTTAGAAGAAGACCCCAAACTCTACCAGTCCCTCAAGACCAGCAGGGGTCCACTGTCAGAAGATTGGGTCCAGGAGAAAAGCCTGGACCCGGATCAGAACTCGGTCATGTGCGCTTACAAGCTGTGTAAAGTTGAGTTCCGGTACTGGGGAATGCAGTCCAAGATCGAGCGCTTTATCCATGACGTAGGTGAGTCCAGGTCATGAGCAGGACTTCAGAGCAGAACCGCTGATTCTCGTGGTCCCGCAGGTCTGCGTAAGGTCATGGTCCGGGCCCACCGGCAGGCCTGGTGCTGGCAAGACGAGTGGTTCGGTTTGACAATAGAAGATATCCGGCACCTGGAGCTGGAGACGCAGCTGGCTTTGGCCCAGAAGATGTCCCAGTACAGTCCCAGCGAGGAGCCTACGGCGGACCAGAACCACTGTCCGGCGACGGAGGCCGGGGAATCCACAACAGAGCCGGGATCATCCGAGGACCGGCGAGGACTGACCCAGCAGTGGTCCACGTCGTCCTCTAACCACTCGTCCAGAAGAGGAGGTGAGTCCAGTTCTTCCACCGAGTCCTGATCACGAGACCTGACTCTGGTTCCAGCTGGAAGTCCGTCCCGCCAGAGCGTGTCTGAGTGGAGGATCCAGAGCATCGCTCGCGACTCTGACGACAGCACCGACGACGAGTTCTTCGATGCTCAGGGTAACGACTCTGTTCTCATCCATGTTTAGCTGGCATTTAGATTGAGTAACAGTGACTCAGACGGAGTCTCACTGAGTCAATTGAGTTGCAGTGAGTCAGATTAAGTCGCAGTGAGTCAGATTAAGTCGCAGTGAGTCAGATTAAGTCGCAGTGAATCAGATTAAGTCGCAGTGAGTCAGACTGAGTCGCAGTGAGTCAGATTAAGTCGCAGTGAGTCATATTGAGTAACAGTGACACAGATGGAGTCTCACTGAGTCAGACTGAGCCGCAGTGAGTCAGATTAAGTCGCAGTGAGTCAGATTAAGTCGCAGTGAGTCATATTGAGTAACAGTGACACAGATGGAGTCTCACTGAGTCAGATTGAGTCGCAGTGAGTCAGATAAAGTTACAGTGAATCATATTGAATTACAGTGAGTCAAATTTAGACGCAGTGAGTCATATTGAGTAACAGTGACTCAGACTGAGTCACTGAAGTCACGCTGACTTCATCATTGAGTAGCAGTGAGTCAGATTGAGTCGCAGTGACTCTCCATTTAATCAGTAAATCAGATTAAATTACAGTAAATCAGATTAAGTCGCACTGAGTCATATTGAGCTATAGTGAGTCAGTTTCAGTTACAATTTGTTAGATTATGTCGTGATGAAAAAAAAAATGGCAGTAATTCATATTAAGACCCAGTAAATCAGAGTTAGATCAAGTGAGTAAAATTAAGTCAAAGTAAATCACTTTGAGTAACAGTGAGTCTCATTGAATTCCAGTGAGTCACTCATAGCGAGTCACTCATGAGCCGCAGTGACTCTCTATTGAGTCAGTTTAGGTCACAGTGAGTCACGATGAGTCAGATTGTCACAGTGAGTCGCAGTAGCTGAACTCAGTCTCTGGTGGTCTTGCAGATGACCTTGACGAGGAGGACCTCCTGGTCAAAGGGATCAGTAAGTGGAGCTCCAATGACCTGATGGACACCATCCAGAGCACGGACCTGGACGAGCCGGACGGTAATGAAAAAAGGATGCAGTGACTCACAAGCAGAGTCTGATCCGTTTCTTCCAACAGACTCCACAGACCAGGAAGTGATGGTGGACAACAAGGAGTCAGAGGTGAAGGTCAGTCTTTGAAGAGTCAACAAGTCGAACATGTCGTCTCCTCCTCCAGGTGGATGAAGCTCAGACGAGTCCACAGACCTCCAAGGTCCAAGTGCTGGTTCTGGTCCTGCACGGCGGGAACATCCTGGACTCGGGGTCAGGTGACCAGAGCAGCAAACGAGGCGACGTCAACACCCTGACCTCAGCCTTCCAGGCCGTGATGAGGGTTCACTACCCGGCGGCTCTCGGGCGTGTGGTGGTCCGGACGGTCCCGTGTCCGACCGTCTGCACCGACGCCTTCTCGCTGGTCTCCAAGTGAGTCCCGCCGGTGTGAGTCCGCCTCCGCACCTCACTGACGGGTCTGCTCTGGGTTCTAGTCTGAGTCCACACGGACACGACCAGACGCGTCTGTTCAGCTCTCAGGATCACATCCCGCTCGCCGCTCTGCCGCTGCTCGCCACCTCAGCGCCGCAGTACCAGGAGGCTGTGGCCGCCGTCGTCCTGAGAGCCAACCAGGTGTTCCATGACTTCATCAAGTCCTTAGAGGGAGAGACCTTCACCGGACAGGTGAGTCCAGGTGTGTGTTTCTGTGTGTGTCTGTGAGTGTGTGGGACTTTTTGTCTCTATGTGAGCATCTGTATTTGTTTGTGTGTTTGTAGATGTGTGCCTATGTGAGTGTGTCTGACTTGTGTGTCTGTGTTTCCTGGATGTGTGTGTCCATGAATGTGTGTTTGTGTGTCCTGCGTTCATGTGTCAGTGTTCTGACTTGTTTCTGTGTGTCCTTCATGTGTTTGTGTAATTTTGTCTGCGAGTGTGTGTTTGTGTTCTGCAGGTACGTGTTTCTTAGTGTTTGACGTGCGCTCCCTGCAGGTGTCTGTGTGACTTGTGTGTTTTTGTCCTGCAAGTGTGTGTGTGTCACTTGTGTGTTTAACTTGTCTGCCTGCGTGTCCTGCATGTGTGTGTGTGTCTGCAAGTGTGTGTTTGAGTGTCCTGCAGGTGTGTGTGTCTGTGTTTGTAACTTGTGTGTTTGTTTCCTGCAGGTGTGTGTGTCACTTGTGTTTTTGTGTGTTGCAGTTGTGACTTGTGTGTTTGTTTCCTGATGGGGTGTGTGTCACTTGTGTGTTGCAGGTGTGTATGTCACTTGTGTTTTTGTGTGTTGCAGTTGTGTTTGTGACTTGTGTGTCTGTGTCCTGATGGGGTGTGTGTCACTTGTGTGTTGCAGTTGAGTTTGTGACTTTTGTGTGTTTGTGTCCTGATAAGGTGTGTGTCACTTGTGTGTTTGTCACTTGTGTGTTGCAGTTGTGTTTGCGACTTGTGTGTTTGTGTCCTGATAAGGTGTGTGTCACTTGTGTGTGTGTCACTTGTGTGCTGCAGTTGTGTTTGCGACTTGTGTGTTTGTGTCCTGATAAGGTGTGTGTCACTTGTGTGTTGCAGTTGTGTTTGCGACTTGTGTGTTTGTGTCCTGATAAGGTGTGTGTCTCTTGTGTGTGTGTCACTTGTGTGCTGCAGATGTGTTTGCGACTTGTGTGTTTGTGTCCTGATAAGGTGTGTCACTTGTGTGTTGCAGGTGTGTGTGTCACTTCTGTGTTGCAGATGTGTTTGCGACTTGTGAATTGTGTCCTGATTGGTGTGTGTCACTTATGTGTTGCAGATGTGTTTGCGACTTGTGAATTGTGTCCTGATAAGGTGTGTGTCACTTATGTGTTGCAGTTGTGTTTGCGACTTGTGAATTGTGTCCTGATAAGGTGTGTGTCACTTCTGTGTTGCAGATGTGTTTGCGACTTGTGAATTGTGTCCTGATTGGTGTGTGTCACTTATGTGTGTCACTTGTGTGTTGCAGTTGTGTTTGCGACTTGTGTGTTTGTGTCCTGATGAGGTGTGTGTCACTTGCGTGTTTGTGTCGTACAGATGTGTGTGTGACGTACTATATGTGTTGTTGTGTTGCAGGTGTGTGTAGTAGGCGACAGTGTCGGAGGTATCCTGGGCTTCGATGTTCTCTGCAGCAACTCAACAACCTCAGAGAGTGTGAGCAGCAGCAGGAGAGGGAGTAACGTGAGCGTGCAGGTGACTCTCACACACACACACAGATGCACACACACCCCCACACACACACAGACACAAAGACAGAGGTGGTTCTGCTCAGCAGGAACTGGACCTCTCTGGAGTGGGTCTGGACAACAGTCGTCATCTCAGCCGCAGCGACGTGGACGTCCGTCAGTCCGACTACAAACAACTTCCACGTAAACGCAGCAACTCGTCGTACGACACGGTCCAGCAGCACCAGGCCTTCCTGTCCAGGTGAGTCCGGCTGGCGAGCGTCATGGACAGGTGGGTGACATCACTCTGGTCTGCAGCCTCCACGCCGGCGTGCTGCACGGAGAGTCGTGGCGCTCCAGCAGCAGCACGGTGCAGGACGGAGGCTCCGCAGGGAAGCTGGACTTCGAGGTGTCGGACTTCTTCCTGTTCGGGTCTCCTCTGGGTCTGGTCCTGGCTCTGAGAAAGACCGCCGTCCCTTCGCTGGACCGTGAGTTCCAAGAACGTTCCTTGGCAGGATGTGACCTCAGCTGACCTGTGGTCTCCTCAGTGTCAGCACTGCGCCCGGCGTGTCGGCAGCTCTACAACCTCTTCCACCCGGCGGACCCCTCAGCCTCGCGCCTGGAGCCCCTGCTGGATCGCCGCTTCCACCTGCTGCCCCCCTTTAGTGTGCCCCGATACCAGAGCTTCCCTCTGGGAGACGGGCACTCCCCCCTGCTGGGTGAGTTCTGCTCCTCCCTGACACTTTGTCTCCACCTAGTGGAGACGTATAGAAGTATATAGAATTTATATATATATATATATATATATATATAAGTGCTATCACATTATTAAATGGTTGAATTTAACATTCAGCCAAAATGGTGGCAGAATTATACCACCATTTTAAAATTGAAAATATATTGAATTAAAAAAAATATTTTGAGGGAAAAAAAATATAATTCTGAAAATATGACATTTCTTTTAAATGTAAATGTTAAAAATAAATCATTTCTCTTTGTCAAGCCCTGATTGTGAAGAGGTGGGTGGTGGTCTGGATTTTTGAGACCACAGGGTGGTTTTCTACGGGGGTGGAGGGTGGGATCTTTCTTTGTTTTTGTATTCTACCTTTTATTTTATTTATTTTGTGTGTGTGGGTCAATGTCTTAATATCTGAAAATCAATAAAAAGATGTTTAAAAATAAATAAATAAATACATTCAACCTTTTAATGTAGAAATTATTTAATTTATTTATATCAATATTCTGATGGCATTGATACACTTCCATAGAGACGCTGCTCAAAGAGACTCCGGTCCACCAGGCTCTGGACTCAGGCAGCCCCTGGACCACCATCCCGGCGCTGAACTGCCCGACCAACGGTGAGTTCCCCTGCAGAAGCTCCATGACCTCAGGTCAGAGGTGAACTCTTGTTTATCCACAGCTGGAACGACATGCCCCTCCCCCTCCTCGCCGGGACTCCCTCGCTGTGGCCGCCGGGGGAGCGAGGCCAGCACGGCTAGCCTGGCATCCGGGTCCGCCGACACCAAAATGTCCAACAACGCTGCCAGTAAGCCGACCTTTAACCTCACCTTTGCGCAATCAGGTGACCATCGCTGACTTTCGCATGCCCCCCCCCCCACCAGCACACAAACCGGTTCACCAGTCGAGCCTGCTCTCCCACCTGCCGTTGCCCTACTTCGCCACACGCAGCGTGTCGCCCCGGTTGAGTAAGAAGCTGCGGAAGGTCTTCCCGGGACGGTCCGAGTCTCTGAGCTCCGACCCGACCTCCGACCTGACGGGGTTGACCTCCGACCTCACAGACATCACGCCCGACCTCACAGACACTTCATCCAACATCAGTGACTCACCCCGGGTGCTGAGGAACTTGGAACGAGGTACCAGCCCCAGTGGACCGTAGATACTCATGAGGCGCCCCCTAGTGGACTCTCACTGACGCCCTCGCTTGTGTCCTCAGTCGCCTCGCGCTGGTGGGGCAGCAAACGGATGGACTACGCCCTCTACTGTCCTGAAGCCCTCGCCGCGTTTCCCACGGTCGCCCTCCCGCACCTGTTCCACGCCTCCTACTGGGAGTCCACGGACGTCGTCTCCTTCCTGCTGCGACAGGTGGGTCCTCTGTCACTTCCTGTCGCTCCGCCTGACCCGTCTGTCTCCAGGTGATGCGACAGGAGAACTCTGGCGTTCTGGAGCTTGATGGGAGAGAAGTTACGGAGTTCATGCCATCCACGCCTCGAGAGAAGTGGCTCCGCAAACGTACCCACGTGAAGATCCGGGTACTGAGTTATATTCCTCGTCTGTACTGGACAACAGACTCACTCTTCATCCCAACAATGACAGAACGTCGCCGCAAACCACCGCATGATGGACGGCGTGTTCGTGGAGGACGGACCTCAGACGGTGGCGGGTCGCTTCATGTACGGTCCGCTGGACATGGTGGCACTGACCGGTGAAAAGGTATCTTGGTCAGGAGGTGATTGACGTCAGTGCATCTGATGATGCGGTGTGTGTGTGTCCGCAGGTGGACGTCCACATCATGACCCGGCCCCCGTCGGGGGACTGGGTTCACTTCAGCACCGAGCTGACCAGCAGCAGCGGCCGAGTGTCCGTCCTCCTGCCAGAATGCCTCGGCGTGGGCGTGTATCCCGTCAAGATGGTGGTCAGGTACGACCGCTTTAGTCAGGACGGGGGTCACATGACTCAACTGACCAGAAACTGTTTCCTTCAACTGAGAGAAAATTCTAAACTTAGGAAAATGATGTCAAAACATGATCTGGAGCTTATAATCCATGCGTTTGTATCTTCTCGTCTGGACTATTGTAACAGTTTAGTTTCATGTCTAAACAAGAAGGATCTGTCTCGCCTGCAGTTGATACAAAACTCTTCAGCAAGAATTCTGACCCGCTCTAGTAGAAGAACTCACATTTCTCCGATCCTTAAAACTCTTCACTGGCTGCCAGTTTCTTTCAGGATCAATTTAAAAATTCTGGTTCTTACTTTCAGATCTATTCATGGTCAGACCTTCCATCAGTAGATTCTGATCCAGACTTACACCCCAGCTCGGGCTCTGAGGTCTGTGGATTAGAATCTACTGATGGTTCCTGAACACGCTTCAGGACCAGAGGAGAGAAATCCTTCCAGACTGTTGCTCCTAAGCTTTGGAACGATCTCTGTGTTTGATGATCTACTGACTCCTTCAAGAGACATCTTAAGACATTCTTATTTGTTCAGGCTTTTCCCCGATTTTCTGGGACTCTTGTTTGTCTCGTGTCTCGGCCTTTTAAAGTATATATTTTAACTGTGTATTGTTTATGATTGTTTAAGCGCTTTGTGACCCTGGTCTAGAAAGACACTTTACAAAAAACGTTACTTTCCTATGTGTCTTCTCTGCAGGGGAGACCACACGTCCGCTGACGGCTTCCTCACCGTGGTCCCCCGGGAAACCCAGTTTGTGGTCTTCAGCATCGACGGATCGTTCGCGGCCAGCGTTTCCATCATGGGCAGCGACCCGAAGGTCCGGGCCGGCGCCGTGGATGTGGTCCGGTGAGTGAACTGCCAGGCTTGTGGTCCGTTGACGGGAACTGACGACGAGGCTCTGCAGGTTCTGGCAGGACCTCGGCTACATGATCGTGTACGTGACGGGTCGACCCGACATGCAGAAGCAGCGTGTGGTGGCCTGGCTGTCGCAGCACAACTTCCCACACGGCGTCGTCTCCTTCTGCGACGGGCTGGTCCACGACCCGCTCCGGCATAAAGCCAACTTCCTCAAGTCCCTGATCGTGGAGGTGCTGGTAGCTGTCGTCATTGGTTCCGTCTCACCGGTTCTGACCCGTCATGTTCTCCTCAGGCCCACATGAAGATCTTTGCAGCGTACGGCTCCACCAAGGACATCTCCGTATATTCCTCCGTGGGTCTGCCGCCGACCCAGATCTACATCGTTGGACGACCAGGCAAGAGGACCCAGCACCAGTGTCAGGTGAGTGGACTGGGTCAGCCCGATAAGTCCAGCCTGGTGTAGATTGGGTTACAGTTCTGACACACACTCGGTCATCATCTTATTAAACACCATCGCAGTGACATTAGTTCTTTATTATCGTATGATTTTACAAGAAAATCATACGATAATAAAGACTGACTGGAAAACCAGGTCTCAAATCACATCATGGAGCCTGTAATCTGTAATCTGAAATCTGGGCGAACAAGAGGTTGCGAGAGCGGAGTCCATTATGACATAATCAAGTCACGCTTTGTTTATATAAAGAATCCCTTGGAGGTGGAGACTTCTCGGACTGATGATGCATGGAAACAACCTCTATATTTTAACAATCACAGTAGAGTGGGCGTGGTTATGATAAACAAGATTTAATTTCCAGAAAAACAAAGTGTTTTCAGTGGGCGGGGCTAAAGATGATTTTCTAGTGTAAAAATTTAAACGAAAAGAGAGTTTTGTACAAACACACACTGACTCTCATCTTGGTTCTTTCTTGAACAGTACTTCCCATCTTGGTACTTTCTTAAAACACTACTTTCCATCATAGTACTTCCTTAAACACTACTTCCCAACGTATTACTTTGTTAAACAAATTACTTCCCATCATAGTACTTCCTTAAACCCACTACTTCCCATCTTAGTACTTCCTTAAATAAATACTTCCCATCTAAGTACTTCTTTGAAGACACAACTTCCTACAACAATACTTTATCAGTTAAAGATGCTTGTGTTTGATTCTTTGACAAGGGTTTAGTTTTTTGGTTTGTTTTTTTGCACATCAAACACCCCAGTTACAGTGATAACCTTGGTTCTACGAATGTGTGCTCTGCCCTCTAGAGGCTGTTGCTATGTTACTTAGCAAACAGTTGTTTGAAATGAGGAGAGAACAAGTATATTGTATTAGATTTAAGTCATTATTCAAGAGCACATTCTAGATGGAAATTAACTTTTAGATGGAAATGGATCCTGTCCAGGTGTGGAGGACAGGAAGTGACGTGGTCTTCTGGGGTTTTCTTCTTCTCCTGCAGCTGGTGTCGGATGGTTACGCTTCACACTTGACGCAGCTGGAGCTCCTGCACAGGTCGGGAGCGGCCCAGTCCACCGGCACCGTCCTCCGGAAGAGCAGCTTCGGTCTGGCGGCCGTTGGAGGAGAATTCCTGCGCAAGCGCAGCCGCGTCTTCCGGTCCCTGTCGTCCCAGCAACCCTCGTCCCCCGGGCAGCTGGGACGCAGCGAGCGTCTGCTGAGCCAGTGCGAGGCGGAGAAGGACCGCGGGGCGCCTGCGGCCCAGAGGAGCATGAGCCTCGCGTCGGGATGCTGGGGCCGGACGGGCAGCACCAAAGAGGGCAGCGCAGGCCCGCTGGGCCAGAAGTGACGCCTGTGACAGAGATTTGAAGTGTGACCCGACCAGAACCATCTGTAGCACGACCCATGCCTTAATCTCCCTCCATAGACTCTCCTGATCTCAGAACCTGGACCACTTCAGATGCACGGACCTGGGTCCAAATCACCTGCCAAACACAAGAGTCCTGGTTCTGACGGTGCGACTGGACCTCTCCTGTCGTGGACACCAGTGAAGTCATGTGACGTCAGCAGACACACAAAAGCTAAAACCAAATTAATCAAAGACAAACATTTCACAACAATCACACGAGCACAAAAAAACATGTTTCTGGTCACATGACCACGACTATCTGCTGACCTCATCTGGTTCTGACCCAAACGTTTATGTACTGAATGTATGTGATGAAGCTGTGACTCCAGGGCTGAAACTGCATGTGACCAGAACCAGCCGCTCTCAATAAAAGCTGCTGTTCTTCACCCGCCTGTATTTTTGTGTTGGAATGAATCCACACTTTCCAGAGACCAGAACCAGAACCACTCGTCGGACCCGAGAGGGAAACACCCGGTTACACAATCACACCAGAGAAAAGCTGCAAAAACAGTTAGTAGAATTTTATTTTTGTCACCTCTGGAGAGTTTACACTGCAGCGCCCCCTGCAGGCCATTCTTTAGAAAAACAACAAGATATTTGTGCAGTTTTACACAGACACTGGAGATGATACACACACACACGCACACACACACCAGCTGCACAACATGACGCATGTCAGTCATTTAGCTCCAGTGGTGTTGATGACACCCTCAAGAGCACACTCACAATTCTAGCTTCTTGATGTTGTGCAGCTTAAACACACACACTCAGCCACACACACACACAAATGCATACACAGACGCACAACTGAGTCTAAAGTGCTCGCGGCCTTTTTGGGGTGATTTGTTTACTCGCTTGTTCTTCTTCCTGGAGGGCCGAACGAAACGACTTGACTTTGTCTGGAACGACAAGAAGAACGTCAGATTCATACACACTCTCACACACACATATATAAGCACAGATACACACCAACACACACTAACACAGACTCATATTCACCCACACCCACGTATGCACACAGACTTACACTAACATGCAAAGAGACACACAATTACAAACAGACTTTTACACAGACACAAGACACACAAACAAATAAGACAAACACCTATACACACTCACACACACATGCATATACAGACTAAATACACACAGGCACACACTCGCATACAGTCCCACACGAAAAGAAAAATACAGACACGAAAATATACACACAGACATACAGACACAGAATAACACCCACACAAATATATACACACAGACACGCAAATATAAATAAAGACACACACTCATACACACATATACAGACACTCATATACACACACATACACTATATTCACACAAATACACACATATACAGATACTCGTATATACACACACGCATACAATATATTCAAACAAATACACACATATTAAGACACTCATACACACACACAATAAATTAATACAAACAGACATACACAAATACCATATATTCACACATATACAGAAATAGATACTCATATACACACACACACACACATACAATAATTCATACAAACAGACACACACATACAATATATTCACACAGATACACACATATACAGAAATAGACACTCATACACACACACACACGCACACAATAAATTCATACAAAGAGACACACACAAACACAATTATATTCACACAGACGCACACACAATAAATTCATACAAACAGACACACACATACAATATATTCACACAGACGCACAGACAGACACACACCTCTGAGCTCGGTCAGGATGTCGATCTTCTGGTCCAGGATCTGCTCCAGCTGGGTGGCGTAAGACTCCACGTCGTAGTCCACCTCCTCCGTCATCTCCAGCAGAACCTTCTCCTCCTCCAAACACCGGATCGACTCCTGACACGTCACAACAACACTTCTGGTCAGGCGGGGTCCGGGTCAGGCCGCAAAGCGGGTCAGTACCTGGAAGACGGCCCGGTGGTCCTCCAGGACCTGCTCCTCCATCTCCACCAGCTGAGACACGGCTTCATGGAAGCTGAAGAGCTGCGGCGACACCTCCTCCTCCTGCAACACACTTCCCCGTCAGCCGATTGGGTTTGTCCGGGTCGAGGTCAAAGGTCACGCCCACACTCACGTTCTGCTCACACAGCAGCTTCAGGTCGTCCCTCTGCGGAGAACTGCCAACCCCCCACTGGGCCTCCAGAACCTCCAGCTGGGCCTGACCCACTGAAGTCAGCTGGTCCATGGTCAGATCCTTATCCCTGCACACACACACACACACACACACACACTGATGAGACACTCGGGGAACAGGAAGTGACATCACTCACCCGTCATCGTAGGTGGGGGACAGGTCGGAGCGTCCTCCGCTCTGGCAGAAGGGAATGTCGGAGGGACTGATGCCGAACTCTTTGACCCTGAAAACACACGCAGGTGAGTCAGTGACGGTCATGTGACGCGCCGGTCGTCACGCTCACCTGTTGGCGTAACGCAGCGTGTTGAGCGTGTTCTCGCAGGACGCCATCCCCGGAGACACGGTGGCGATCTGCGGACAGACGTGAGCGTGACTAATAGAAGTATATATAGAGTTTCATCAGAATGTTGAAACTTTGAATTTTCTATCTTTTTTAAATCGTTATCATTTATTTTTTATATATTTTTGTATGTTGAATAGTTGAAATCGTTTTTTTTTTTAATATATATATATATTTTTGTATGTTGTAAAGTTGAAATCGTTTTTTTGTTATTTTTTTAAATATATTTTATAGTTGAAATCGTTTTTTTATATATATATATATATATTTTTGTATGTTGAAAAGTTAAACCTTTTTTTTGTTATTTTTTAAATAATATTTTTGTATGTTGAAAAGTTGAAATCATTATTATTTTTTTTATATATATATTTTTTTTTGTATGTTGAAAAGTTTAAATCGTTTTTTTGTTATTTTTTTTATATATTTTTATATATTGAATAGTTGAAATCGTTTTTATATATATATATATATTTTTGTATGTTAAAAAGTTAAAATCGTTTTTTTGTTATTTTTTGTTATATATTTTTGTATGTTGAAAAGTTGAAATCATTATTATTATTTTTTTATATATATATATTTGTATGTTGAAAAGTTGAAATCATTATTATTATTTTTTTATATATATATATTTGTATGTTGAAAAGTTGAAATCATTATTATTTTTTTTTTATATATATACATTTGTATGTTGAAAAGTTAAAATCGTTTTTTTGTTATTTTTTTAAATATATTTTTGTATGTTGAAAAGTTAAAATCGTTTTTTTGTTATTTTTTTAAATATATTTTTGTATGTTGAAAAGTTAAAATCGTTTTTTTGTTATTTTTTTTATATATATTTTAAATTAAAAAAAAAAGTCTTCTTTCATTTTAGATCTAAGATCGTATTTCTTTTCATAGAAACTTTTACAGTTAATTCAATGTATATTTATTTGATAATTTAATTTTAAAATTTGAACAAACAATTTTTTACACACAAAGTTTCCAATTGTAATACGAATATTTGAAAAATAATTTTTCACATTTCTATCAAAACAAATTCAATTTTTCGATTTGAAAAACATGAAATACTTCTAAGCGTAGAAATGTTTTAAAAAAACAAGTTGAAGGTTAAAAACACTTTAATAAATCAATAACCAACAGAGACTCACCATGCAGGTGCGCGAGTTCTCTCCGATGAACGAGTCTCTCAACACCTGGGTCAGTTTACTGGCTCTGAACGGAGTGTGAGGTTTGTTCCGACCCAGAGCCCGGATGCACTCCTGCACACACACACACACGCACACACACACACACACACACAAGGTCACACACTCACCCCAGACGAGTGTGTCTAGAAGTGTGTGTACCTTCAGGGCCAGCAGGCTCTTGTTGATCTCGGCGCCCTCCAGCCGGGTCTGCCGGTCGGCGCTGGACGTGTCGGCTCCTCGCTCGTTTCCCGCCAAGTCGATGAGCGAGAACTTCCCGTGCATCTTCCCTCGCCGCCGCAGGATGATCTGGAAGACGGCGTGACTGCGGGACGAGTGAGCGTTGGCCGACGTCTGGCCGGACGTCCTGAGAGAGAGAGACGATGGGCGACGTCAACGAAAACATTTTTGTCGACATCACTTCCTGTCGGCGGCGTACCTGCAGCTGTTGCCCATCTCGATGAGCTTGAGGACGTCCTCCGTGACCTTGACCTCTCGCTCCTGCAGACCCACCACCTGCACCTGCTGCTTCCCGTCCTCCAGCACTCGCAGCTTCGCTTTCCTGTTCAGCAGGTCGAACACCTGCAGACACAAGTCGACTCACTCTCAAGTCATGTCGAGTCATGTTAAGACACGTCGAGTCATGTTGAGATCCGTCGAGTCATGCCGAGCCTTGTCAAGTCATGTTGAGACACGTCCAGTCAAGACTTATAATGTATTTTCAATGACGAAGACTGACATTGACGTGGATAGGAGACGAGTCACATGACGCTCAGACTCACCTTGCCGCTGTAAATCTCGAAGAATGTGGCGAAAACCTGCAGGTCTAACTTCTTGTAACAGGGTTTCTTCAGCATGAGGAAGACGTCTCTGGCTGTGAGGAGGAAGCAGAAGAGGAAGAGGAAGAGGATGATGATGATGATGATGATGTATGAACTGACAACAAGAGTCTGTAGTTCAAATCCCAGGTTACCAGACAGAGCGTAGATCCCTTTGGAGCAGTCCTGGTTCTTCCCCGAGAAGTCTCCGCCCATAGTCTGAAGAACATTACAGTCACCAAGAGAAGACTTGTGAGTCACGAGTCAGAGAGACGAGTCAGAGAGACGAGTCAGACAGACTCTCACTCACATGAGTCTTTCCACTTCCTGTCTGTCCGTAGGCGAAGCACGTGGCCATCCCTCGTTCAAAGATGGTTTCCACCAGCGGCTGTGCAGTGAACCTGTGACATCATCACCGTCATCTTCATCATCACCGTCATCTTCATCATCATCATCATCATCTTCATCATCATCACCATCTTCATCCTCATCATCTTCATCCTCATCATCATCACCGTCATCATCATCATCGTCATCATCACCATCATCATCATCACCATCATCATCATCACCTTCATCACCACCATCATCATCATCATCATCTTCATCATCATCATCTTCACCATCATCTTCTTCATCATCTTCATCATCACCATCACCTTCATCATCATCATCTTCATCATCACCATCATCACATCACCATCTTCATCATCACCATCATCATCATCACCTTCATCACCACCATCATCATCATCATCATCACCATCTTCATCATCATCATCACCATCTTCATCATCACCATCATCACCATCATCACCATCTTCATCATCACCATCATCATCATCACCATCTTCATCATCACCATCACCATCACCACCATCTTTATCTTCATCATCAACATCATCACCTTCATCTTCATCATCTTCAACATCTTCATCTTCATCATCATCATCATCACCATCACCACCATCTTCATCATCATCAACATAACCATCAGCACCATTTTCATCTTCATCACCATCACCATCTTCAAAATCACCATCATCATCACCACCATTATCACCATCACCACCATCTTCATCTTCATCATCACCATCATCAACATCATCATCATCACCATCACCACCATCTTCATCTTCCTCTTCACCTTCATCATCATCATCACCATCATCACCATCAGTCACACAGGCTCACTGACGGAGCGGGCCGGGCTCAGTACCTGTACACCATCTCGTTGGTGGAGTTCTCGTCGAAGGCGTAGTCGAAGCGGAAGGTCTGGTTCTCCAGGTACCGGGTCAGGTCCACCTTCTGTTTGGGCTCGTGCACCATCACCACGTCCCTGCTGGGGATGGTGATCACGTCCAGGTCCTTCACCGACACTTCTGCACCGGTTCACACACGTCAGTGACTCCAAACACACACATCGAGTCCAGGACCAGAACCAGGACCACCAACCTTTCTTGTTGAGAGGACGAGCACGAACACACACACAGATCCTGTGTTCCTCGATCTGTAACACACATGGAGCTGAGTGAGACACACACACACAAACACTCATACACCACTAAAACACAATCACACACAATAACAAAATAATACATTCATACCCAGGCACACAAACATAAAGACACACTGAACCACACAACCTTACACACTTACACAAATATAGACACACAAAAATACAAAGATACAGACGCACCTACACAAACACACCCACATAAGACACACAGATTCACACATATGTACATATACACTTACATGGACACATAAAGTCACATAGATACACAAACATACACACTTAAACAGACACACACACACACACACACACAAACACACACAGAGCTACATATACAGACACACAGAGTCACACAAACACACACACACATAAAGACACACAGAGTCACACACAGAGCTACATATACAGACACACAGAGTCACACAAACGCACACACACACATAAAGACACACAGTCTCAGGGGCACTCACAATATCGTTGCTGGTCAGGGGTCTGTAGTCCAGACTGGACCTAAAGTCTCGGATCATACACATGATCTCATAGTTTGGCAAATGCACGTCGACTTCCTGGAACAAACAAGCCACAAGTTGAATGTTTGCTTACATGATTGTGTGTGTACATGATTGTGTGTGTGTGCGACTGACTTGTGCTCGTTTCTCTCTCAGCTCTTGTTGCTGCAGTCGTCTCTTCTCTCTCTTCTCCTGCAGTTTCTCCACCTCTTTGACACAGTTGGACTTCCTCCTGGCTGTACACAAACAACACAAATGTAGACACACACTACACACCTGTAGGTATGCATAACACTGTAAATACACAATAAACATCTGTAGATGTATACAACACATCTGTAGATACACACAACACACACATCTGTAGATACACACAACACACATCTGTAGATACACACAAAACCCACGCATCTGTAGATAAACACAACACATCTGTATACAAACAAAGCAATTCTCTAGACACACGCTACACGTCTGTGTACAAACACAACACATTAAAGACACACACAATAGATCTGTAGACAGACACTACATGTCTGTGTATAAACACAACACATTAAAGACACACACAATAGATCTGTAGACAGACACTACATGTCTGTGTATAAACACAACACATTAAAGACACACACAATAGATCTGTAGACAGACACTACATGTCTGTGTATAAACACAACACATTCAAGACACACACAATAGATCTTTAGACACAGACTACACATCTGTAGTCACGCATTACACATCTGTATACACACACAACACATCTGTTTACACACACTACACATCTGTATACACACCCAAAACATCTATAGATACATACAACACACCTGTAGACACACAATATACATCTGTAGATACACAAAGCAACACACGCTACACATTTGGGGACAGACACAACACGTATGAAGACACACACAATGCGTCTTTAGACACGCACCACACATCTGTAGACACACACAACACATCCCTGGATGCATGCTACACATCTGTAGACACACACTACACACCCGAAGACACACAAAACACAGAGACACAACATCTAGAGACACAACAACATCTTGAGACACAACAACATCTGGAGACGAACCGTTCTGCTGCTGGAGCAGAGTCTGGTTCTGGACGGCTTGGCTGCAGATGGCAGGTGGAGGAGGCTCTGATTGGCTGGTCTGACTGGGTCGGGCTCTGGTGGTACCGACAGCTGCAGCTGCAGAGAAACACTTGTCAACACAGGACATGTTCTACTGCCCCCTGCTGCAGAGGAGGAGCAACGCAGTCACACATCTGGAGACGGTTCTGTTCGCTCACCTCGATTCTCTCTCGGAGGATGGTCTGGTTTTGGGATCGATGTGACCCGTTTGGCCTGAAAGAGCAAGAAGCCATGAGACAAACACACACACACACAAAAGAACACACACCTACCTTGGGGACTTTGCTGGTCTTGGGCAGGTTGCTCGGTGGCTGAGCGGCTTCTGGACTCGGGATCTCTTCTTCAGGGGCGATGTCAGGGTTCAGAGAGAAGATGCTCTCCAGGTCAATCTGAGTCAGAACAAATCATTCAAATACGAACCCGACTATGATGATCTCCCACCTGGACCAGTTCACACTTGTCTCGTCATGGGTCAGCCCATGACCCCATGACCCCTGACATCACCTGCCTATGACCATCACCTGGTCCAAAGTCTTCTCACCTCTTTTCCTTTGGTGTCTCCATTCTCGATCCACTCCACCGTCACACTGTCGTTGTCTTCGTGCAGCGAGGTCACCATGGCCTGGTGGATCCGACCTGGATGCACACAGGACACGGGTGACCACTATGAGACCACCACCCCCCAAAAAAAGAGATCCTCTCTCTGGTCTCTTCCCCTGTAAGACCCTGCGAGGACCAGACCCACCCATAGAACTCTCTCCTCACTCTGGCCAGGGAATGTCTCGGTACATTAAGACCCAAGACAGCAGAGATACATGTACCAGGTCCAGATTAGCCCACAAGATCAGACGACACCCTGCCATCCCCGCTACCGGGTCAGCCGGGGTTCGGCGGAGAATGTGGGTGTGGCCCGTCAATCATCATCATCATCAGTCTCGGTCCAGCAGGCTCAGTCGATGATTTGACAGCTGGTACCGGACCCATAAAAGACAGTGGATTCTCGGTACCGATCACGTTCTCGTCAGAGCCGACAGGCCGGGTGGGTCCGTCTGGTCCAGCACAGCGCAGGTGTCGGACCGCGACCAGTCAATGGACACCAGGATTCGACCCGGTTCGGTGGCTTCGTGCGCCGCACCCGAACCAATACCAGTAACGGTATCGGTTCGTGTCTCATCCGAGGATGATGATGATGTAGCCGCGTGCTAGCTGGGCTGCTTCAGAACCGGCGTGTGTGTGTGTGTCAGTGTGTGTGTGTGTGTGTGTGTGTGTCTGATCCTAACGTACCGTCGCTGCGTTTGATCTCCACGTAGATCCCGACCAGAACTTTACCGAACCTCGCCATCTCCGTGCGTGTGCAGCCACAGCGGGGCGCGTGCGCGTGAGGCGGCAACTTTGATGCTGCCGCAGCAGCCGAGGTCAGAGTGAGTGCGCATGCGCGGGCCCCAGAGCATCTCCTGACGTCATTAGCATCATATCTGAAGTTCGCTCCGTTTGTTTTTTTAATGGTCCGTTGTCTACGTCACACGTGAGCCGAACGACTTCTCTGGACCTGAAGATGACACGGAAACTCTCTCCAGAAACTTTATTGTCTCGATTTAAAATAAAAACGTAAAATGATGCTGAGGTCAGCTGGTGTCAGGAGGTGCTGAGGGGAGGTCAGCAGGGTCTTCGGGAGGTGCCGAGGAGACGTCATCAGGAGGTGCTGATGGGAGGTCAAAGGGTTTGGTCATCAGCTGGTCCACCTCCTCCTGCAGCGCCGCCGTCCGTTCCCTCAGCAGCATCTGGACACACGGGGTCGATGAGAGGTCACACGATGAGCAGGTGGGGTGCAGGCGACTCTCACCTGGGCCGAGGCCACCATCATGAGAGCCTGCTTCTTGAAGAGGTTCTGGATGGTCTTGCAGAGGAGCGCTGGGTCGGCGCTGGCCAGGTGACTCGGCGTCTTGTAGCCGGCGCTGAGGAGCTGCTTGGCTCGAGACTGAAGCAAAAGACAAAAACAAGGAAGTATATCAGGACCATCAGAAAATTGAAGCATTTAATTATTGATTAAACTAATATTTTATATGTTGAACGGTTGAATTGGTTATTAGTTAAATTATTTTCCATTTTCTCTAGATAGTTTCATATTACAATTCCAAAATACATCTTCTAAGATCAATGGTATTATAATAAAAAAAAATTAAAGTTACATTTAAAAGAAAAATATTAAATTAAGATAATTTATTTCGGAATTAAAGTGTAATATTAGTTAATCCTCATCATTAATTAAATAAGTTGAGGTCTTGACAGCACCAGGCAAAAGGTCGTTTATTCATGTTACAAATGCATGTATTTTCATCAGTTGCTGATCCAGCACCTCTTAACTTCCTCAGGACCTACAGAGAGAACCTAGTGTTCCACTAACTGATTAACCCAGATAATATTATAACATTCTGGGATAAGATGATCAAACTCTATATGTTGAATAAATCCTTATTTCAGTAAAAACAAATTTAACATTTCAGTAAAGAAATTACTTAATTCAATTCATTTAAAAACACCCACATTTAAAGATTCAACATTTGAAATATCAAATAAAATCTTTCAATATTCTGGTGGCGCTACTACACTGGGTCACTAAACAAACTGGGTTTCATAGCAGAACTGACCTCTGAGACCCCAACGACCTCCATCAAGGGGATCAGCTCCGACCTGACGCAGTAGCTGAGTCGTCGGGTCAGCTCGCTAAGTAACACTCTGAAGGGCCAGAGATCCTCCAGCTCCTGGGGAACAGAACCGCAAGCCCAGGTTGAAAGCGGATGTGACCCCGGACTCGAGGCGGGCCTGTGGTACCTGGGTGAAGAGGAGCACGCAGGAGCAGAAGGCCGACGACGAGCTGAGCAGCGTCTGCAGGAAGCCGCGGGTGAGCTGGAACATCTCGGCCACGCCCCACAAGTCCGTTTCCTTCAGCAGGCTCTGCAGGACCAGCGCCAGATAGACCCTCTGGACCACCTCCATGTCAGCACCCTGGAGCAGACGAGACTGAGGTGCTGGTCTGGGGTTCCACCGGTTTGCTCTGGTGTGACCATGTGGGTGACCTCACCTTCTTCACCGTCTGACCTACAGCTCTCCGGACCACCAGGCTCTCGGGAACGCCGAGGGACGCCAGCGTCTTCTGCTCCGACTCCGACAGGAGAGAGAACTGACGCACAGGGGATCGAGGTGTGTTTTAGGGGTGCAGGAGAATTAACTGAATTTAAATATTTCAATATTTTCTTCTCATGGTAATGTATCGATTAGTTTTCCTTTTTTGCTTTCAAATCATGATTCATCTTTATATTTTATTGGCATCGTAATAGTAGTCGTTTTATGGTTTATTTTGTATAAGTTGTGTATAAATTTAAATAATTCACAGCATTTTCGGTTGCAACTAAACTTCCTACAGCTACAGGAATAATGAAATCCCACCAGATCCCGGCGATGACTGAGGACAAGAGGATACAGTAAACTCCAGCAGCTTTTAAAAGCTGTTGTTTTGGTTTCAAAACAATTAAAAGCAGTTACGTCTCCATCAAGAGTCATGTGGTCTGTAAATTCTGCAACACCAGAGTCAAGTCAGAGCTTCACCTGTCTAAGGAAGATCCTCCAGTCAGGTTTAATCTGTGCCACCAGGTCGTACGGGGTCACCAGGTACAGCAGGTGCAGGTAACTGTTGAGCAGCAGACCCTCCAGGCCTCGGCTCAAGTCACGGTAGAGGCGGTCGGAGTGGGTGAGGTCCACCGAGCCTGTAGGGGGCGACAGCGTCACGCCTCACGATTTATTCTGCCACTCGTTCGTTTCGGTACCTTTGAAGGAGGCCCGGCCCAGGTCGCTGACCCTGAGGGTCCCTTCGGACATTGTGATGAGACCTTTGACCTTTAGATGCTCCAAGCTCTGGTCCACCACCTGCCACAAAGAGGTGGGAGAGCACAGCGCCTCCTGCTGGACGAACAGAAGAGTGCCACGCAGGAAGTCCCTCACCTGTTCCACTGTCTGGGCCAACTGCACAGAACCAGAACCAGAGTTAGGGATGTAGCAATGGTAAGGAAACCAATGGTGAAGAACTAATGAGTGATTTCTTTGATCGACTGACACAACATCCTGAATTAAATCTTGTTAGAAAGTTTATCAAACAAAAAATGAAACTGGAGGAACACGAGTCCTCGTGAGAAAGCCCTGGACTGGCTCAGACCTTCAGCCCGATGACGGACAGCAACAGGCTCAGAAGTCCTCTCCTTTCTTCAGCCAGTAGGTGACTGAGACATTTCTCCATCGGAGCGCACACCAGTGACTTGGCCTGCAGCACAAACAGATGCGGTGACCGCCTGAAGGTCATATGATCTACAGCAACATAAACAAACCCCAGGATTCCCTGGTTGCCGTGGTTACCATCAACCGATCTTTGTCCTGCAGCACGAGCACACTCTCTCCGACGGCGTCCTTCCCGGCTCGACCCGCCCGGCCCACCATCTGCTTGTACTGGTTCCTCTTCAGGAATTCGGTGGCAACGTACGGCGAGCGCAAAATGACCCTGGAACCGAAAACACCATCAGCTCCGCCACAGCTACGGATCACCTGCGTAGAGCGACTCACCTGCGGGCGGGTAGGTTGACGCCAGCAGCCAGAGTGGAGGTGCAGGTGAGCAGACACAGGACTCCACCGGAATAGGCCTCCTCCACCAGCTTCCTCTCCTCCCCCGTCAGACCGCCGTGGTGGTACGCCACGCCGTACGGAACCGTCCGCCGCAGAACCGGACACATGGAACCGTTGCCGCTGTTCTTCAGCTCCTGCAGCAGAGTCTTCTTCTCCTCCTTCTTCAGCTTCAGAAAGTCCCTGCACGACCGGGAGGTCAGGGTGAGGTTAATAACGGGTCAGTCAGAGGTCAATACCAGGTCAGTCAGAAGTTGGTTTGGGGTCAGTATCAGGTCAGTCAGAGGTCGGAATGAAGACAATATCAGGTCAGAGGTAAGTGTATGGTTAACATCAGGTAAGTCTAAGGTCAGTGTGTGTTGTCAATGTCAGGTCAATCAGAGGTCACCATGAGGTCAATCCGAGGTCACCATAAGGTCAGTCAGAGGTCAGTTTGAGGGCAGGCAGACTCACTCTCGGAGGTACTTGCAGATCATGGCGGCCACGTTCTCACAGTTCTTCTTGGTGGGGCAGAAGACGAGGCAGGAGTGTGTCGGGATGACCTCGGTCACCAGGGCGATGATGTGGTCAGGGTCCATCTTTTTCATGGAGCTGGAGTACTGAGCGGGGACAGGCTTTAACTCTCGAGTCGCCCAGACGTCAGACCTGATACTCACCTTGACGCTGAGGAGTCGAGAGAAGCGGAAACACTCGTCGGAGGCAGCGTCCACTTCATAGATGGAATCTCCGAGTTTGACAAACTCCTTCAGCTCTACCTGCACCAGACATTATGATGAGTCAGCATATTCGAGTAAGCAGAATATTAATCAGCATCTAATGATTCAGCAGATTTCCGCAAAACCATTTCCGCATAATTCACGAATCATTCATCTCACGGGTCTGAAGTCATTGGTGTAGTTTTCGGCCTTCAAGAACTCCTGCAGGTCTCTGACATTCCCAAGGGTGGCGCTCATCCCAATGATCTGTGTCATTTCTGGAACACACAGGTGACAGTTAGAGGTCACGACCTTGACACAGAGGTGGGAGTGTGACTCACTGCTGGCGAACTGGACTTTGCTCAGGGTCATCTCCACCAATGCTCCTCGGCTGCCGTCTCCCAACATGTGCAGCTGTTCACACAAGCGTCGTTACCGTCCGTTACAACTCCTCAGCAGATCGAGGTCCGGGCCTACCTCGTCCACCACCACCAGGCCCAGGTCCTCCAGCCGACCCTCCTCCACCAGCGAGTTCACCAGACTGTGGGCCTTCTCGATGGTGGCCACGTACAACGAGTGCTGATTCCGGCGCTTGACCGGAGGGAAGCGGCCCTTAGTACCCGCGTACTCCTCCACCAGGAAGTTCAGTTCCAGACCCAAGCTGGCCAGACCCTGGACCTGCAACACCAGAGCAGACTTCAGATGCAAGAACACAATTAGACCGACAAATCCAACACATGACTGACATCACAGCAAGTATGCTAGTTTTTTTTTCTATATATTTGTATGCCTTTAAAATCATATTTTTATTGTTGATAGTTCTTGTAGGGGTTGTTTTTCAATAAAGTGTGAATAAAATAACATAATTTGTATCTTTATTGACAATTATAAATATGTTCCTGGCATTTGATTATTTTTGCGTGTCTGGCCACGAGTCATTACGTCCTTCGCAGCCAAAAGCAACAATAACTGAGGACAAGAAGATACATTCGACCCCAGCAGCTTTTAAAGCTGACGTTTGGACATATTTTTGTTGCAAAACAAATGAAAACTGCTATGGCTTCATTCTGCAACACCAGAGTCAAGTACTCGACAATACTACAAATATACCTTTGTTCCTACAGTATCACAATATATTGTATTGTTGACTCTGTATAGAAATACATATCATATTGCCAGATTCTTAACAGTACACACCCCTAGTGGTCAGTACCTTCTCCTGGACCAGGGAAATGTACGGCAAGACGAAAAGACAGTCTCGCTTCCGACACAGAAGCTCTCTGAGGATGAGGATCTCCGCCACCAGAGTCTTGCCTCCGCTGGTGGGCAGAGAGTAGATGAGGTTCCTCCTCCGCTGGACACAGTCCAGGTTCAGACACGTCTCCTGCCAGTCTGGAACACAGCAGGAGGCGGATCAGAAACTCAGCTGTTGAATGAACAAGATACGCTGGTGTCACCATAAAGACTCTTGATGCCCCTCAGTCTGAAGATCAGATCCTTCACATGACTCGGGAGTCCAAAGAAAGGGCCCAGGTCTTGAACCTGGGAGGAAACGCTCTCCATGGCCTGCATGGCGACACTGATCTCCTCAGTGACCACCGCCTCCTTCAGCACGGCTGACCGAGAAACAGCAGCAGGAGATGCAGCGTTGTTGAGCATAGTCCTCCTCAGCAGTTCGCTGCGTCGCTTCGCCGTCGACGGTCTCGTACCACTGTCCTCAGCAGAAGTCTTGGTCGGGGTCGCGTTCCGGTCCTTCTCCAGAAGTTTGCATCTCTTGATGCCTCCGTGAAATGGGTCAGAGAAGTCATCCTCCGTGTTCTCGCTCAGGATCGAGTCCGTCAGAAGGTCCTGTCTTGGGTGTTTGACCTGACGCAGGGACGTGAAGTGGTTCTGCCGGTCCACCTGCTGCCCTCGCTGCCTCTCCTGGTCCTCCACATCGTCCAGCTGGGCCAGCAGGGAGGTGTCCTCCAGGAGACTGTCGTAGTCCCCAAACAGGTCCTCGCTGTCGCTGCAGAACTAACAACAGAAGGAAGAGTGAGTTACCGAGTCTGGTTCTGATTCACGGCTCCGCTCACCTCTGCTCCCTCCGGCTCACACATGGTGGAACCATCGAGGCATCTCAGGCGTCCCGGGGCTGCTGGACGTTTCCTGGCGGGAGTCAGGTGGCTCCTCAGGCCGTCCCTGGACCTCTTCCTCGGACAGACGCGCTTGACTTTGAAAGCTACTCAACCATCTTGTTTGTTGTTTGTTGGTTTGTTCTCTGTGTCCGACATTATGAACACTTGAGAAAGAAGGAAATAGTTTAAGTTTTTCTCACCAAAGATCACTCGCCTGATCGAGAGAGTTCACTGGGGCAGTTCTTGTGCTTTAGCGAGCTTTTTACATCCAAACAGACCCGGTCTTCACCTTCTATGTTGATGTTTGTTCAACAATCATGTTTTCATTTAGCCAAAACAAACCCAAACTGGCGGGCAACTAGGAGGATGAGCATCTTGTCACCGTGTTGCAGCGTAATATGTCCGCGTTTAATCCGCGGAACTATTAAACGTCCACGTTTTCCACGGCTCTTCGTTGAATAAAATATTAAATTAAATTAGGGAAATATGTGTTATTTTCGTTGTATTTTTTCAGACTAGGCGACACCACTAGACAAGTTCATTTAACCTCGCAATTGGGAGGAACTAAGAAACCAAGAGAGGAGACAAAACAGTGACGGACAGCTTCCGCTAAGCTGGTAGGTCAACATGTCCGCTCTAAAAGGACTACAGCGGCTCAAATCTGCTCTGCCTCTGCAGACTTCATCAAGTAAGTCGCCCTTGTATTTTAAAACGTTTTCATGTTGTCCGTCGACTTATTTCCGTCTTCGCCTCGGCAGGTTTACGGAGTTTCACGGCGTCACACGAACATACAACAGAGAAGGTGAGTAGTGCAGTCAGTAGGTCTGTCAGATTCATTGAATTATATGTAACAAGTGTCATGAGAAAGTACTTGAAAAGAAGATTCTTGTGATGTAAGGATTTTTAGGTGATAAATATTAAGACATTTATAGATGAAAATGCACACATTTATGGTCAACCTCTTTTGCTTTATATTTACCCCATTTACAAAAAGGTTGGTATCATGGGAAAGCTTGATAAACAAAAACCAGAGGTTATTTATTATGTAAGAATGATGTCAATCATTTTTGATCAATTAATTAAAGTTAAATTGCAAAATGTGTCTCTGAAAATATGCATAGAAAAAAAAGGAAATTCATAGCCCAGATTGAAGGAACTCGCCATATGTTGTTTAAATGTACAGATATAAACACAAAGCACATTTGCGATCAAACGTGAAACACTTTCAAGCACATGCCTACAGTGACTTCACTGTCCTTCTTTATGGTGCTGATGTTGTTCTCTGCAGATGCTGGTGAAGATGGACAACCCATACAAGGAGCCCGATAAGGGCTGCACGCTCTGTGGCGTGGCGGTGGACTTTAAAAACACACAGGTAAGTGGGTCGGATCCAAACCAGTTGCTCGGTTTTCTCTAATCATTTGATGACGGACTGACCCTCAGCTGCTGTCCCAATTCGTGTCCTCGCACAGTGGACGCATCTATGGCCGACACATCACTGGTGAGCATTCCTGTTGTCAGGGCAATGTTTTTCCGCTGCTGCTATCTTGACATCTCTGATGATTGAACGACAGGTTTGTGCGGGAAGAAGCAGAGGGAAGTATCCAGGGCCATCAAGAAAGCTCATTCCCTGGGTCAGTGAAACAACAAACCAATCATCATCGAGTTGTATTTTTTCCTTTGATTCTTTAAATCTTCTGTTTATATTGTTTATACTAAATTTATGCAATTAATATACCTTTTCAAATTAAGAAATATATTGATTTATTTTTTATTATTTCATGATGATTTCCTTTTTATCCCATCTGTAATACAGGTTTCATGTCGGTGACCCTCAAACACCCACAGTTCATAATGGACCCCAACATTATTGGGATCAAACCACTCAGCTAGACGAACATCGGGATCTTCTGTCTTAAATATTATTTGTACTGTGTGACACTTGACACCGATTCTGGTTTAATAAAGTTGGTTGATTTTCCTGCTCGTCTGCTGATCAATTTCTTCATCAGGTCCAGGCTGTATCATGATACAAGGATAACGATACCATATTGTGATACTGTAGTAACAAGGATAGATTTGTATTATTGTCAAGGCCGTTACTCTGGTGTTGTATTAACAGACCACATTACATGACAAAGTCGTAACTGCTTTCATTTGTTTTGGAATCAAAATATGTCCAAACATATTTTAAGGCTGCTGGAGTCGCTGTATCCTCTTGAAATTTGATGGTTCCTTTAGCTATGGAGGATGTTGCGACTGCCATCTAGTGGCCGGAAGCGTAATAGCAACCCATGAATAAAGCTGTAAATATATGCATGTTAATTGTAAACGCATCATTTTATTTTAGAAATCCTTACTAGACATAAACCATAATAGAAATACTAGGAGATTGCAAAAGCTCTGGCCTCATCTCTTCAGAAACAGCCAGCAGGTTTCACATCAGCTGTTGATTTTATACACTATTATTTTTTTGTTAAAAAATATACAGCCCGAGGTCCACATGGATCAGAACGAGGGTTCCAGACTCAAGTTCTTCTTCGGCCTCGTCTGCGGTTTTGTCCCGGAGAATCAAGGGAGCGTTTACTGGGTCTGAGATTCTGTGGTGATCCGATTGCATCCCGGCCTTCAAAGTCAGTGTCCGAGTTCACCACCATTGTCTCTGGGTCGTTCAGGTCCAGTCGCTCAGTACGGCAGGAGCAGTCAGGAACTGGGAACCCGTCCAGCGTGAGCGTGTGTGTGCAGTAGAGCGGTGAGGCAGAGAAGAGCTCTCTGACCGCCTCCTCCAGAAGCAGGTTCCTTTTCTCCACCGGCGGTCCTGTTGCAGAACCAGGTGTCATGAAGCCTGATCATTTAACCCACAGAGACGTCCTACCATCTTTCACTTGCAGCCTTTTCTTCTCCAGGACTTTCTTCCGGAGATCAGAAACTTCCATCTGCAGCATTCCAACACGACGTTCGCTGTCGACCACGGCGCCACACACGTCCTGTTTAGCAGGCCACGATTTAACAGGATGTGACATCACGACGGGAACCTTCTCACCTGTAGCTCCGACTGCAGCGACTCGTTCATCCTGCTCATCTCGCTCACGTCCCTGAGGGTCCCGGCTGAAGAGAAGAACTTGGACCTGTGGGATCGTACGCGTCATGGGGTGGGATGCGGTGGCGTCAAGACAAACATGTGACTTACCCGTGTCTGCTCACCGCCCGGTTGTAGCCGGCGGCCGAACACATCTGCGGCGCGGTCCAGTAGTGCGGCTGGTCCAGAATGCCGAGGTTGTGGATCATCACAGGAACATTGAAAAACTGACTTCAGACAAATAATAACAATGAGTGAATGTGTCTCCACGGATCTTGGTAGTATTACTAGTCCTAGTTGTATTGGTACTACAAACCTGCACTTTATTTATTTTGAAATTTATGAGAAGTAAGATCAAACTCTTAGGTATGAATAAAACTCTGATTCATCATGTTTTATGTAAGCTACAAAAAGTTTAAACATGAGGTAAGTGAGTTTTATTTGTTAAGTGGACTGAGGCAGAAGTCTGTGTACTCACCTGCACCGAGACACGAAGGCAGAGTACTCCACTCGATGGGTGGAGATCTCAGGTGTTACCTCAGTGGGCGTCAGCAGCATGAAGACCATGTTCGGGTTCGACGTCACCCTTTTCAGGCTCTCGTGGATTTGCCGCTCTCTCAAGGTCACTTGATGCTCCGAGTTCCGGCGCTGGCGGTACCATCCGACCACGTCCACCTGCAGATGGCGTTGCGGTCTCAGAGCCTGATTTGTCGACTCCAACTCCAACTTACCAGGTGTTCGTCGGCCAGGATCCTCTTCAGCAGGTCCACGTCCACCTCACCCACACGGGAGTAGAACCTGCAACCAACCAGAAGAGAGCTGTCAATCAACTCATTTCTTCACTGAAGGTCACTCACTGGTTGAGTCTGTGGCAGCAGACGAGCTTCTGGACATCTGCAGAAACAGTCACACGGTTAGGTCAAGCCTCGCCACACCAGGGTCATGTGACTCACTGACGCTCTCTTCCACTTGGATGTTGTCCATCTGAGAGTCGCTGATGGTCACCTGCTCGCTGACCGTCGCCTGTCCCACCATCAAGCCCTCCTGTCAATCACCACACATCAGCCTCCTTCAAGTTCTACTACGAGTCTATCATGAATGACATCATTCCACGATAACACTCAAATGTATGTCATTTAACTATATAAAAAATATTATATTTTAGTCTTTGCCAGTCATTTGTTGACGGTCCCTTATGTGAAGTCTCGTCAATGGCAACTCTTTGTAGTTCTTCTGTTTTTTAGCGATCGTTCGGTGGACATTGTTCTCTTTTAAAATGTAATCCTCGCCTATAGCAAGTGTATAAACAACTAAAATGTGCCGGGTTTGTATTTTAAAACACTTCTGCCATCATCGCACCAACTTCACTGTAGTTGAGCAGAAAACCACAGTTTAAACTTTTAACGCACAAAAGTACTTCATTCCGTCCGAAGACTCGGAATCTCACCACGTCCGAGTCGCTGTTGACGTGCTGGTACATCAGAGAGGCGAACACGATCCCGGGGACGCACACGCTGGCCTCCGCCATCTTGTCTGTTGTTGTTGTCTGCGTAACTGTCGCGCAGCGACGGCGCCTGAATATGCGCTTTGAGTGCGCAGCCTGGCGCTGCTGAGTCGCCGGGTTCGGGGGGGGGGGGCGGAGGCGGACTTTCGTTCAACTGTTGCTTTGAACCAAGTGATCCAAGTGGTCCAAGTGGTCCTGACCCGGGAGACAGAAACTACAGGTCCGCTTGAGAAATTATTTCAAGCCACATACTGAACCCCGGGCCTGTCACAGGTCAGGTCCAGACGTCAAGTCTCGCTCAGAATTCTGCGATCAAAGTGAACTTCCTGTGACGTCAACGTGAGTAACGGTACCGACCCAGGGCTGCAAAAACAGTTTTTTTTTTTATTAACTTGAATTCAGCTAAAATTAACAAAAATAATTCTGACTTTAATCTTACAGTTTTAAAGTAAATAAATAAATAATGATGACGTCACGTCTATCATAGAGAGGCTCACTCATAGAATGGTGGTTTGGTTGTTGGTTTTTGTTTCAGGACTGGTCCGGGGCGAGTGAGGATGATGTGATCTGGACCCTCCAGGTGTCACCATGGAGGACGTGTGGTCTGTGGCCTCAGGTGTGTTCCAGATATGGCTGTTCGTGGTGGTGGTTCTCATCATGCTGCCCGCCATGTTCGGACTGTCTCTGGGAGTGACGGGGGTCTACATCCAGATCCTGGTCCAGATCCTGGAGGTAACGCGCAAACTCTGCGGTTCCAGACCTGGGATTCACCCTCTCTCACTCCTGCAGTGGGCCACGCTCCGGATCCAGCGAGGACGGCAGCACCAGCCCAGCGTGCCGGTCCCTCTGCCTGATGGTGAGTTCACCTTTGTGGTGCGTTCACTGACACCTGGCTGGAAGGTGAACATATTAAATGAACTTGGTGGGACCTGATGTTGTCATGTGACCTCCAGTTGTCAATCAGCCGTTAATGATTACAAGGGTCTGCAGCTCTATCCCGGAGACCAGAAACTTCCAGAACCACGATTCGAGACCCGAGGCGGTCATGAGGGTCTACGTGGTTCTGGTGGTCCGAACGAGACACTGAGTTCTGCTGTTGACGGATTAGTTTCAGCTGCGAACCCACACCATGTGACTGTGTGTGAGTGAGTTGGTGTGAGTCCGTGTGTGCCTGTGAAAGAGTGTGTGTGTGGGGCTGTTGGCTCCTCTGATTGGTCAACCGCTGATGATGCAACCTAAAATTGTGAAATGATAAACCTAGTTAAGTAAACAAGTCTGTTTTACCTGAAACTAAAACATATTTAACCTAGAAGTGAAGGGAAACTCTCAGATTTTCGGTTTTACTAAACAGGCCGAGTCTGTTACCGTGGCAACATATTTGCTGAACCAAAGCCTTCGACATAAGCCCAGGTTTCCGCTGCAGATCAAGAGATGATGATCAGATCCCGATGGATGTTATATCACAGTAGTAGTAGCAGTGTCTGTCTCAAAATATAGTTTAAACCATGAAAGATCCTGTAACTGCATCCAGCCTTAGAGGGGCGGGACAAAGATGTGCCGACCACAGAGAAATATTTTTTTTGTTCTTTTTCACACTCATGTGGACATTTTTAGATGGTTTGAAATAACATCACCTTTTTATTTGTGCATGCGTGGTCATAATGTTTTTAAATATAATAATATTCTACAAATGTGGTCATAATGTTTTTAAATATAATTATATTCAACACATGCGGTCATAATGTTTTTAAATACAATTATATTCTACACATGTGGTCATAATGTTTTTAAATATAATAATATTCTACAAATGTGGTCATAATGTTTTTAAAATAATTATATTCAACACATGTGGTCATAGTGTTTTTAAATATAATAATATTCTAAACATGTGGTCATAATGTTTTTTAAATATAATTATATTCAACACATGTGGTCATAATGTTTTTAAATACAATTATATTCTAAACATGTGGTCATAATGTTTTTAAATATAATAATATTCTAAACATGTGGTCATAATGTTTTTAAATACAATTCTATTCTAAACATGTGGTCATAATGTTTTTAAATATAATTATATTCTACACATGTGGTCATGTTTTTAAATACAATTCTATTCTAAACATGTGGTCATAATGTTTTTAAATATAATTATATTCTACACATGTGGTCATGTTTTTAAATACAATTATATTCTAAACATGTGGTCATAATGTTTTTAAATATAATTATATTCTAAACATGTGGTCATAATGTTTTTAAATATAATTATATTCTAAAAATGTGGTCATAATGTTTTTAAATACAATTATATTCTAAACATGTGGTCATAATGTTTTTAAATATGTCTAGAAAGGCTTTATATAAATAGAGATTATTATTATTATTATTATTATTATTATAATTATATTCTAAACATGTGGTCATAATGTTTTTAAATATAATTATATTCTACACATGTGGTCATGTTTTTAAATATAATTATATTCTACACATGTGGTCATAATATTTTTTAAATATAATTATATTCTACACATGTGGTCATAATGTTTTTAAATACAATTATATTCTAAACATGTGGTCATAATGTTTTTAAATATAATAATATTCCACACATGTGGTCATAATTATTTTAAATTTCAACATATTCTACATATGTGGTCATATTTTTTTAAAATATAATTATATTCAACACATGTGGTCATAATGTTTTTAAATATAATTATATTCTACACATGTGGTCATAATGTTTTTAAATATAATAATATTCTACACATGTGGTCATAATGTTATTTAATATAATTATATTCAACACATGTGGTCATAATGTTGTGAAATGTGTGGTTGTCTCAGGGATCATCGAGCGAGGTGATTGGTCGATGGAGGAGGAGCTGCAGCAGCTCAGGTGTCGAGGGTCTCGGGTCAGGGGTGGGTTCTACCTGAGCGACGTCTTGTACTTCCACAGGAAAGGTTTGGAGAGCATCGTGGACGACCAGGTGACTCAGCGCTTCTCCTCGGAGGAGCTGGCCTCCTGGAACCTCCTGACCAGAACCAACCAGAACTTCCGTTACATCAGCCTCCGTCTCACCGTCTTCTGGGGCGTCGGCGTCTTCATGCGTTACTGCCTCCTCTTCCCGCTCAGGTGAGTCCAGCAGGTGCAGGTGTGAGCGTGTGTTCATTCTCCGCTCGTCCCAGGATCACCCTGGCAATCATCGGAATGTCCTGGCTGGTGTTGGGGACCACTGTGGTGGGCTTCTTGCCCGAGAGCAGGTACTGACCCCTGACCCCGCCCGAGGACATGTTGGAAGGTGACCTGCCGTGTGTTTCAGTGCGAAGGACTGGCTGAGCGAGCTGGTCCACCTCACCTGCTACAGGATCTGTGCTCGCGGCCTGTCGGCCACCATCAGTTACCACAACAGGTCGGTACCGTCAGGTACCACCACAGGTCGGTACCAGGAGGAGACCAGCAGGTCCGGACTAACACCTGCACGTGTCGTCGCCACAGAGAGAACAAGCCGAGGAAAGGAGGGATTTGTGTTGCCAACCACACGACACCCATCGACGTGGTCATCCTCGCCAACGACGGCTGCTACGCCATGGTGTGTGTCTGTTTCAGTGTGTGTGTGTGTCACTGTTTTCTGTCTCAGTGTGTGACTGTGGGTGTGTGTATCAGTTTGTGTGTGTCTGTGTGCGCCACTTTCCCAGTGTGTGTCTGTGTGTTTCAGTTTACCCGTTTGTGTGTGTCTTTCAGTTTGCCTGTTTGTGTGTTTTAATTTGCCAGTTTCAATGTGTTAGTTTAGTTTATTTGTGTGTGTGTCAGTGTGTATGTTTTAGTTTCTGTGTGTGTGTGTCAGTGTGTATGTTTTAGTTTCTATGTGTGTGTGTCAGTGTGTATGTTTTAGTTAATGTGTGTGTGTGTCAGTGTGTAAGTTTTAGTTTGTGTGTGTGTGTTTCAGTGTGTATGTTTTAGTTAATGTGTGTGTCTGTCAGTGTGTATGTCTTAGTTTCTGTGTGTATGAGTGAGTGTGATTTTTTTTTTCTTGGTAAGTATGTGCATCAGAATGTATTTGTCAGTGTGTATCTGTGTGTGTTTGAGTGTTTATGTGTGTGTGTGTCAGTGTGTATCTGTGTGAGTTTGAGTGTGTATGTTTGAGTGTCAGTGTGTATCTGTCTGTGTGTGTGAGTGTGTGTTTCAGTATGTTTGTCAGTGTGTGTGTGTGTTTGAGTGTCAGTGTGAATCTGTGTGTGTGTGAGCGTGTGTGAGTGTGTGTTTTTGTTTCAGTGTCAGTGTGTATCATAGTGTGTGAGTGCCACCTCATGTTTCATTGTGACGTAGAAGTGATGACATCATCACTGTCATGCTCAGGTGGGTCAGGTGCACAGGGGCCTGCTGGGAGTCATCCAGAGGTCAATGCAGAGGTCATGCCCCCACGTTTGGTTTGAGAGGTCAGAGATGAAGGATCGCCACACGGTCACCAACAGGTGAGAGAGTTGTTGGACGGTGACATCATCAAGGGGACCTGAGTGATGTTCGAGACTTGATGACGTCATGTGACTGCAGACTGAGGAATCACGTCGCTGCTAAAAACAAACTGCCCATCCTGATCTTTCCTGAAGGTAAGAGATGAAAGTGATGAGGATGACAGTGAAGAGGAGGAGGATGAAAATTAGGGTGAGAATAAAGATGATTACGGTGTTGAATATGGTGAAGAAAGTGAAGTTGATGATTAAGGTGAAAATAATGATGGTGAAGATGATGATAAAATTGAAAATGAAGGTTGAAATTAAAGTGATAATGACAAGGTGATGAAAGTGAGGTTGATGAAGATGAAGGTGTTAAAGATGGTGATTACAGTGAAGATGGTGGAATCTAAAATGAATGTGAAAGGGAAGATGATGATGAAAATAAAGTGATGATGATGATCAAGATGAAGGTGTAGAAGAAAATGATGAAGGTGAAGATGGTGATGAAATTGAAGATGAAGGTTAAGGTAAGGATGATGATGACAAGGTGATACAAGTGATGATGAAAGTAAAGATGAAGGTGAAAATGATGATGAAGGTGAAGAGGAAGATGATGATGAAGGTAAAAAGAAGATGATGATGAAAGTGAAGAAGAAGATGATGATGAAGGTGAAGAAGAAGATGATGCTGAAGGTAAAGAAGAAGATGATGATGAAAGTGAAGATGATGGTTAAGATGGTGATGATGACGATGAAGGTGAAGAAGATGATGATGAATGTGAAGATGATGATGATGATGATGAAAGTGAAGATGAAGATGATGGTGATGAAGGTGAAGAAGATGATGATGAATGTGAAGATGATGATGATGAAGGTGAAGAAGATGATGATGAAGGTGATGATGATGAAAGTGAAGATGAAAGTAAAGGTGAAGATGATGATGATGATGATGAAGGTTATGATGATGAAAGTGAAGATGAAAGTAAAGGTGAATATGATGATGATGATGAAGGTGAAGATGATGAAGATGAAAGTAAAGATGAAGATGATGAAGATGAAGATGATGATGATGATGATGATGATGATTAAGTAAGTAAGTAATTTTTATTTGTATAGCGCTTTTCCAGACCAGGGTCACAAAGCGCTTAAAACATCAAAACAATATTCAATAAAGTATATATTTTAAAGATCAAGATAAAACTGATAACACAACAGGAAGATGAAGATGATGATGATGATGATGAAAGTGAAGATGAAGGTAAAGATGATGATGATGATGATGAAGGTGAAGATGATGAAAGTGAAGATGAAGATGATGATGATGAAAGTGAAGATGAAGGTAAAGATGATGATGATGATGATGAAGGTGAAGATGATGAAAGTGATGATGAAGATGATGATGATGAAGGTGAAGAAGAAGATGATGATCAAAGTGAAGATAAAGGTGATGATGGTGATGATGATGATGAAAGTGAATATGATGGTGAAGGTGAAGATGATGATGGTGATGATGATGTTGAAGGTGAAGATGATGAAGGTGAAGATGATGATGATGTTGAAGGTGAAGATGAAGATGATGATGATGAAGGTGAAGATAATGATGAAGTTTAAGATGATGGTGAAGATGATGAAAGTGAAGATGAAGGTAAAGATGATGATGATGAAGATGATGATGATGAAGGTGATGATGATGATGAAGGTAAGGATGAAGGTAAAGATGATGATGATGATGGTGAAGAAGAAGATGATGAAGGTAAAGAAGAAGATGATGAAGCTGAAGAAGAAGATGATGATGAAGGTAAAAAAGAAGATGATGATGAAAGTGAAGAAGAAGATGATGATGAAAGTGAAGATGAAGGTAAAGATGAGGATAATGATGATGAAGATGATGATGATGAAGGTGAAGATGATGATGATGAAGGGGAAGATGATGATGATGAAGGTGATGATGCTGATGATGAAGGTGAAGATGATGATGATGAAGATGAAAGTAAAGATGGAGATGATGATGATGAAGGTGAAGATGATGATGATGAAGGGGAAGATGATGATGATGAAGGTGAAGATGAAAGTAAAGATGGAGATGATGATGATGAAGGTGAAGATGATGATGATGAAGGGGAAGATGATGATGATGAAGGTGAAGATGAAAGTAAAGATGGAGATGATGATGATGAAGGTGAAGATGATGATGATGAAGGGGAAGATGATGATGATGAAGGTGAAGATGAAAGTAAAGATGGAGATGATGATGATGAAGGTGTTCCACAGGAACGTGCATCAACAACACGTCGGTCATGATGTTCAAGAAGGGCAGCTTTGAGATCGGGGGAGTCGTGTACCCAGTAGCGATCAAGGTGACGCTCCTGGACCTACTGTAGACCACCAGGGTCAGCACTGACCCTTGACTTGTCCCAGTATGACCCGCGCTTCGGAGACGCCTTCTGGAACAGCAGCAAGTTCAACATGGTGAGCTACCTGCTGAGGATGATGACCAGCTGGGCCATCGTGGTCAACGTGTGGTACCTGCCCGCCATGACCCTGCAGGTGGGTCCCCCGCACACTCGGCAGAAACCTCCCCAGAACTGACCCTCTTCTGTGTGTTCAGGAGGGTGAGGATGCTGCTCACTTCGCCAACCGGGTCAAGTCGGCCATCGCTTCTCGGGGAGGTCTGCTGGACCTGGCATGGTAAGACCTGTTCCAGTCCTGGTCCTGCAGAGGAGCCCGCACACTCACTGTGTGTGTGTGTGTGTGTGTGTGTGTGTGTGTGTGTGTGTGTGTGTGTGAGCAGGGACGGGGGTCTAAAGCGGGGGAAGGTTAAAGAATCGTTGAAAGAAGAGCAGCAGAGACTCTACAGCACCATCGTCATCGGGGACCAAACCTCCAACCATCATCTCTGCCCTGAGTCAGCTGACCTCTGATACAGTGGTACTGCACCAGCAGGAGGCGCCACCATAACAAGTGAAAATAGACGAGTGAGTGAATGAATGAATGAATGAATGAACTATTTTACTGGTCAGTTGTGATTTCCTGGAGATTGTTTGTGGAATGAAAATGGTCAACAACACTAATAAAAAAATATTGTATTAAACATTTGTGTGTCATCCTGAGTCATGAAGGTGTTTCATGAAGGGGCTGCATTCACTGACCCTCCTCAATGATGCTGCATTCACTGACCCTTTTTAAGATTGCTACATTTATTGACCCTTTTCAATGATGTTGCATTCACTGACCTTCCTCAAAGATGGTGCATTCACTGACCCTTTTCAATGATGGTGCATTCACTGACCTTCCTCAATGATGGTGCATTCACTGACCCTTTTCAATGATGCTGCATTTACTGACCCTCCTCAATGATGCTGCATTCACTGACCCTTTTCAATGATGCTGCATTCACTGACCCTTTTCAATGATGCTGCATTTACTGACCCTCTTCAATGATGCTGCATTCACTGACCCTTTTCAATGATGCTGCATTTACTGACCCTCCTCAATGATGCTGCATTCACTGACCCTTTTCAATGATGCTGCATTCACTGACCCTTTTCAATGATGCTGCATTTACTGACCCTCCTCAATGATGCTGCATTCACTGACCCTTTTCAATGATGCTGCATTCACTGACCCTTTTCAATGATGCTGCATTTACTGACCCTCTTCAATGATGCTGCATTCACTGACCCTTTTCAATGATGCTGCATTTACTGACCCTCCTCAATGATGCTGCATTCACTGACCCTTTTCAATGATGCTGCATTCACTGACCCTTTTCAATGATGCTGCATTTACTGACCCTCCTCAATGATGCTGCATTCACTGACCTCCTCAATGATGCTGCATTCACTGACCCTCCTCAATGATGCTGCATTTACTGACCCTCCTCAATGATGCTGCATTCACTGACCCTCTTCAATGATGTTGCATTCACTGACCCTCTTCAATGATGCTGCATTTACTGACCATTTTTTAATGATGGTGCATTTACTGACCCTTTTCAATGATGCTGCATTTACTGACCCTCCTCAATGATGCTGCATTCACTGACCCTCTTCAATGATGCTGCATTTACTGACCATTTTTTAATGATGGTGCATTTACTGACCGTTTTCAATGATGCTGCATTTACTGACCCTTTTCAATGATGTTGCATTCACTGACCCTCTTCAATGATGCTGCATTTACTGACCATTTTTTAATGATGGTGCATTTACTGACCCTCTTTAAGATTGCTACATTTACTGACCCTCCTCAATGATGCTGCATTCACTGACCCTTTTCAATGATGCTGCATTTACTGACCCTCCTCAATGATGCTGCATTCACTGACCCTTTTCAATGATGCTGCATTTACTGACCCTCCTCAATGATGCTGCATTCACTGACCCTTTTCAATGATGCTGCATTCACTGACCCTTTTCAATGATGCTGCATTCACTGACCCTCTTCAATGATGCTGCATTCACTGACCCTCTTCAATTATGTTGCATTCACTGACCCTCTTCAATGATGCTGCATTTACTGACCATTTTTTAATGATGGTGCATTCACCGACCCCTTCAATGATGGTGCATTTACTGACCCTCTTTAAGATTGCTAAATTTACTGACCCTCTTCAATGATGGGGCGTTCACTGACCCCTTCAGTGATGTTGCATTAACTGACCCTCCTCAATGATGGTGCATTCACTGACCTTCTTCAATAATGGTCAATTCACTAGCCTTCTTCAATCATGGTGCATTTACTGACCCCCGTTAAGGTTCTACATTTACTGACCCTCTTCAATGATGGTCAATTCACTGACCTTCCTCAATGATGCTGCATTTACTGACCCTCTTTAAGGTTGCTGCATTCACTGACCCTTTTTAAGGTTGCTACATTACTGACCCTTTTCAATGATGATGCATTCAATGACCTCCTCAATGTTTCTGAGTAATCCCAATGCTCAAAAACACGCAGCAACAGGTTTTGTCAGAAAAGGATCATGTACTTGAGCTCGGTGGGAAACATTCCAAAAATGTTGTCGTTTGTCGATTTCAGTTTTTAGCTGGTTGAAGCTGTTTCCAGGTCCAGTTTGCTGCCAGATTTCATTTGTGAGAAATTTATTCAGACTGCGTTGAAGCTGTTGAACCCCCACAAACACAGATGTTTTTACTCGGACATTCCCCTGCAGCTCTCCAGTATCAGCAGGGATCAGGTGTCGACCCGATGACAGAGGAAGCGTGGGGGGGTTGGGGGGGGGACGGGGGTGGGGAAGGGCGGAGCTGCAGATGTGGAAGTCGCTTCCTGAAAGTTCTGCAGAAAATGTGAAGCGGCAGCAGGCGAGGGTGAGTTCACTGACATTGTGTATCTGTTTGTGTAGGTGTTGTCATGAGTCATGACTGTGTGTGAGAGTGAGTGTGTGTGTCTGTGAGAGTGGGTTAATGCACACACAAGTGTGTTTGTATGATCATGATGAAGAGCTCTGAGATCGTTGGTTAATGCCTAACCTCACTTCCTTGTCTGCTCGTTGTTCTTTTTCAAACTGAAAATCCCTCATGAACGTGTGAACGCACCATGACAGTGAAACGTCCTGCAGCACCTGAAGTGAATGTTACAGATGAACAAGTGAACACAGATGAATGAGTTGATGCAGAAGAGAGAAAAGACAAATGAATAAAGACAGTGTGAACCAGATGAATGAATGGCAGCTGATCCATGGATGACCGGATGAACCTGTCTCTCTCGCAGATGAGTGACAGCGGCACGTCAGGGTCTCACACGGAGGAGGAGGAGGAGGAGCAGGATGAAGGGGTGAACGACAGCATGGACGAGAGGTCGAAGGGGTCCTCGGCTCCGTCGCTGGTCAACTTCTCTTCGTCGCTCTGCGCCGTCATCCGAATCAAGCAGAAGTACCAGGCCCTGAAGAGGCGCCGCCAGGATCTGGCGCTGGGCCGCGGAGGAGGCCCCAAGATATTCACCTTCGACCGCCCCAGTCCTCCCGTGACCCCTGACCCGACCGCAGCATCCCTGAAGAAGAAGAAGAGACGGAAGAGGAAAGTTCTGTACCCGGATAGACGAGGCCGGAGAACAGCCCCGAAGCAGGAAGTCAATCGAGCCAAATACTGTCTGTACCTGCTTTTTACCATCGTCTTCCTGCAGGTGACACACACACTAATACACACACACTCATACACACACACACACCCAACACACTCACCGAGACTGTGTGCAGGTCTACAACGCCATCGAGAACTTGGATGATCACGTGTTGCGCTACGACCTGGACGGCCTGGAGAAGACGCTGCGCCGCGAGGTGTTTGGCCAGCAGGCGGCAGTGGAGAGCCTGCTGTCCCACCTGAAGGAATACCTGTCCACGTACGTGCACAACAAACCCCTGGTGGTCTCGTTACACGGCCCCAGCGGCGTGGGCAAGAGCCACGTGGGACGTCTGCTCGCCGCCCACTTCCGCTCCATCGTCGGCGAGCCGCTGGTCCTGCAGTACTACGTGCTTCACCACTGCCCCCTGGAGGACGACGCCCCACGTTGCGCCCGGGAGCTGGCGGCGCTCATCTCCGTGACGGTGGCGCGAGCCGAGGAGGAGGAGAAGATCCCGGTCTTCGTCTTCGACGAGACGGAGCACGTGCACGCGGAGATCCTGGACGCGCTGCGGCGACTGGTGGAGGACAAACGGACCAACGAGTACCTGAACGCCATCTACGTGTTCTTGAGCAGACTCGGCGACCAGCACATCGTCAGACACCTGCTGCACAACGCCTCCGCCGCGTCGTCGGCCCTGATGCCCGTGCTGCGCCGGACCCTGTTGGAGCAGCACCCGCTGTGGGCCGAGGCCACCGTGGTGGCCCTGGGCCTGCTGGAGAAGAGCCACGTCACGCAGTGTTTCCTCCAGGAGCTCACGAGCGAGGGCTTCTACCCGGACCTCAACAACGTGGAGCGACTGGCGGCGGAGGTGGAGTACTACCAGGTGGTCTCGGGGCGGGAATATTCACGCACGGGCTGCAAACAGGTGGTGACTAAAGTCAACACACTGTGACGAGTCGTTGGGTGTGATTTGATCACGTGTAAGGCGCTATCAGAATATTGAAGGTTAGAATTATATTGAATTTAAAAGGCTATAAATATATTTTCTAAATGAATGTCTTTTTAGTTACGAATAGAATTTGATATCTTAATTCCAATAATTAAAGAATACATTTTCTAAATTCAATATTTTTTTATTCATAGATTTTTTTAACTCAATATAAACATATTGTATGTATATATATATAGGTATAATAGTGCCACCATCTTTTTAACATAGAAATCAATATTCCTATTCCAGTAATTCAAAAATAAATGTTCTGAATTCAAGAATGTTTAATTCTTAGTCTTTTAAATTCAATATAAACATGTTGGTATATTAGTGCCACCATTTTATAATGTCATAAATAATATTATATATAAATGTTTTTAAAGCGAATTCTTTTTTTTTTTAACATAAAGTTTGATTTTCTATAACTCAAAAATACATTCTCCAAATTCATTTTAAATTTAAAGCCTTTGAAATTCAATTTTAAAAATGTTGGCGCCAATATTTCAACAAATTTTCGTTTTGAAAATATTTTATTTATTAATCATTTAAATTCAGCCTTGCAATATATATATTATTTAATAAAAGTATTTTAAATAATCAATAATTCAATGATTAAAAAACTTTGAAATTGTTTAATTCACCCATTCGATATTTTTGTGGCACTGATATATGATATACTTGCTCTTATACAGTCAAATCATTTGATTCACGACTTGTAAACATCTGAACCACTAAATGTCTGAGCTTCAACTCTTATTGGATGTCCTTCCTGTTCTACTCTGTGGTCATTGTTGTTTGTTTTTCACACCACTTTTCATTTATAAACAAAGAAATCAAAAACAACGTTCATCCTTTTATTTTCTTTCTTGGTTGAGGTTGAAACAAAGTGTTGCGTTGGAAGGTGAACAGAAAGAAAACGTCTCATTAGCGATGTCGCCCTCTGGTGGAAGAGAAGAGGCGCTTCACAGTAGACATGTTGACAGTCACGGCTCCTCGACTAGTTATTTTAGTACTTATTGACGTTTGAGCGTGACTTGATCTTGTAAGCGACTAACCCGTGTGTCTGCTAGCTTGAAAACATTCTTCTCTGTATCAAAACACTGGGGGAAACAACAACAACAAACAAGTTCCTAGTTCTGCGTCCGACAGCTCGGGCGACGACGTGACGACTACATCATTCACACCTATGAGGAAATAAATAGTGTCGCAGTAAATAAAGTCTTGCTCCGCAGCTTGACCACGGCGGGATAGGGGGGGAGCTATGTGGGGGGGTTGAGTCGGTACTTCTCGAGATGTTGCTCACGCCTCGAGCTCGAAGCCCATGCCAACCTTGTGGCCGCCAGCGTTGAAGTTCTTCCCGTCGATGAGCGTGGAAAATGTGACCTTCACACCTGATGAAGAGGACACAGGTCAACAACAACAACAACAACACACCTGATGAAGGTCTCGCCATGAGTCACTCACCTGACCGCAGGCACTGAGTGTAGCCCACCCCGATCAGACTGGCGTTGTTGACTTTAGCCTGCGAACAAGGAAGTAGAAGTGTGTATTGGCAAGTATGACACAAGTATATATTTGTGGTATTGACGAGTACTTGACTCTGGTGTTGCAGAATTTACAAAACCACATGACTCTTGACGAAGTTGTAACTGATATAATTTGTTTTGAAACCAAAATATGTCCAAACATCAACTTTAAAATATGCTGGAGTTGACTGTATCCTCTCGTCCTCAGTCATCACCACAACACAAAAGCTGTAAATATTTTATATATGTATTTATACATACATATTACATATATACATATATACATATATACAATAATATAATCATATTATTGTAAATTAGAAAAAAAAAATCGAATTATTTTATTTTTATGCACATATTATTGAAATATAAACAATAAAAATATGATTTGTAAGCCAAAAAAAAAAACACAATCCTGTATCCTCTCGTCCTCAGTCATCACCAAGATCTCAAGGGATTTTATCGTTACTTTAGATGCAGAGGACATAATGACGTCTGCCATCTTTAACAATATAAATGATTATTTGAAAGCAAAATATAAATATTCTGTATATATACTTTTAATTTTATATATTTCATATATATTTAGTTCCTGTTTAATATCGATATGCTATTGTGATATTTACACTTACACTCCTACATAGGTTTAAAAATATAAATAAAAAATATAAATAAACAAACAAAAACACAAATCATCTTATAATTCAAAAAGATTCAAAAAGATTCAAAAAGACGTATGTATCTAGTACGATGACATCGAGGTAAAGAGGTCGTACTCACCGACAGAGACGAGTCTTTGTCCAGCATGTACTTGGCCGCGATACCGAACCGAGTGTTGTTGCTGCCGGCGGTCCACGCCAGAGTCACCGCCGTCTCCAAGCTCTCGTTCACCTTCTGGTAGATGGAGCCGCCGAACTCTGTGCCGTCGTTCCTGCAGAAGAAGGGCGGGGGGCACGTCAAGATGAGGGGGCGCCTCATGGGGGGGCGTCGGCATACTTACACGTTCGTGTGCAGCTGGAAGTCTCCGGCCCGGTAGCCCAGGGCGAAGTTGTTCTGGGTCAGTTTGGACTTGCCCATGTCGAACGCCATCTGGTACCCCGCCAGCCAGCCCTCGTAGCCCAGCACGCCCGCCGCGTGGACGATCGGACCCTCGAAGTCCACGTCACAGCCCACGTTGACGAAGTCGCGCTTGTAGCCGGTCTTCAGTTTCCCGCTCTTTTTCCTGACGCACACCAGAATCCACCGTCAACTCTTGACTCCTCAAAAAGCAAACCTCATCCTCAGGACTCACCCGGTGTTTGGCACGAAGGACGAGTCCAGTCCGACCTTCAGACCCTGAGCCAGCTGAGGAGACAAGTCCGTTTAGCGTCCGTCCATCGACTCCCGGCGCTCGACTCACTCACCTGGTCCTCCACCGTGACCTCGGTCCCCAGCGTGTTGTCCGTGTTCCACTTCTGGTGGAAGGTCAGTCCCAGGTCCTTCATCTTGTACTTGGTCTCCAGGCTTCCCGAGGCCTTCCCCGTGTCCGTGTTGCTGGAGCCTGACGTGTTGAACTCCTGCGACACATGACCGCGGTTACACACATGACCACACGTGGACCGACAACAACACAACAAACATGCGGGTCACGGATGAGGATCAGAGCAGGCAGACTAGGACGGATCTTACCATCTAGCGGAGCGAGGGGGCAGCGTCAGGGAAAGAGAGGCGTGTTAGTAACCTAGCGTGTCGGCACTGCTGACTAGTTAACGTTAGTTTGTCGACTCGTAACACGAGCGAGAGACTCACCAATCCACTCTGAGACTTGGTCTTCAGGTCCAGCTTCACCACTCCAAAGCCTGAGGACACACACATGTTGCTCAGGACACGAGTCAGGGGTCGGGTCGGTGCAGTCAGAGGACTCACCATAGCCTTTGCTGAAGATGTCTTTCGCGGCTTTGCCCAGGTCGGAGTAGGTCGGAGGGACGGCCATCTTGGTGGAATCTTCACACGAGGACACAGAGAGAGGACGTTATCCATCATGGAGCACAATCGTGACTGGAAGGTGACGGAACATTAGCGACATGACAGAAAACTGATCTCGGTTCCACAAAGATGGACTTTTGAAAACAACGTTGTCTAAGTGACGTTTTTATTCCTCTATGGAGCCGTAAAGGGGGAAACCCTGGGTCAGACCCAAGGCATGATGTAGAGACTTGTCTCCTTGTCTGCCTAAGAACTGTCCCTACGCTCCAGTGAGGGAAGGAAGGCAGGATAGATGGAAGGATGAATAGATAGATGGGTGTAAGGATGGATGGATGGAAAGGAGGCTGAAAAGAAGAATAGATAAATGAAGGATCGTCAGAAGGAAGGAAGGATTGGATGGAAGGAAGAAAGGCTGAATGATAGAAGGAAAGAGGCTGGAAAAAAAGGACGGATGGAAGGATAGAAAATCAAAAGGATGAAAGAATGTAAGGAAGGATAAAACGAAAGATAGATAGATTAAAGGGAGGAAGAATGGAAGGAAAGATGGGGAGACGGAAACATGGATAGAAATAAGGAAGTTATGAGACGGAAGGAAAGATAGAAAGAATAAAGGATGGAAGGAATGGTCGTTTGATGGAAAGAAGGACAGAAGGAAGGATGGGTTGAAGGGAGGAGGGATGAAGGTGGGACAGAAAGAAGGAATATGTGGATGGAAAGAAACAAGAAGAGATGATAGATGGAAGGAATTAATGAAGGATGGATGGATGAATGATGTAAAGAATGAGGGATGGAAGGAATGAAGGACACAAGGATGGATGGATGAATGATGTAAAGAATGAAGGATGGAAGGAATGAAGGACACAAGGATGGATGGATGAATGATGTAAAGAATGGAGGAATGAAGGACACAAGGAAGGATGGATGAATGATGTAAAGAATGAAGGATAGATGGAATGAAGGACAGAAGGATGGATGGATGAATGATGTAAAGAATGAATAATGGAAGGAATGAAGGACACAAGGATGGATGGATGAATTATGTAAAGAATTAAGAAATGAAGGATAGAAGGATGGATGGACGAATGAATGATGTAAAGAATGAAGGATAGTAGGAAGGCTGGATGGATGGAAGGATGAATGATGGGAGGAATGAAGGATATAATGAGAGATGGATGAATGATTTAAAGAATGAAGGATAGTAGGAAGGATGGATGATGGAAGGATGAATGATGTAAAGAATGAAGGATAGAATGAAGGATGGATGGATGGATGGATGCTAGGATGAATGATGTAAAGAATGAAGGATAGAAAGAAGGATGGATGGATAAAGAAAGGATGGGTGGATGGAGGGAAGGCTTGAATAGCGAAAAGATAAATGGATGGATGGGTGGGTGGAAGAATGGAAAGATGAATGGATGAATTGGCGGATGGAAGAAGGGATTTAAAGAAGCACGGAAAGAAAGGTAGAAGTTATGATTGAAGACAGGAAGGATGGAACTATGGATGGAGAGATGATGGGGTGAATGATGGAAGTAAGGAAAGATGAAAGACCGAAGGATGGATGGATGAAAGAATGACAGGTCAGAGCTGTTCTTGGAGACGGTTCGTCTGGTACCATCGAGGAAGGATCTGCAGGACAAAGGACATGATCTGAAGGGTTAGCTTAGCAGCTGTAGCTTAGCTTAGCTTCTCTCTGTGCAGACCTGACATGTTGGAGGTGAAGCACCAGAGTTCTGCTGCTGCAGGATTAAAGTGCATTAACGGGATGGACCGTAACAGTTACATAACGGAACCACTCGCTCACTCAGCTCAAAAAAAAAGAAGAAAAAAAAAAAGAAAGAAATTCTGCGCAATCGACACATTCGGCGAAGACACACACAACTCAGACACAGTTCACGCACATACACACCGAGAGAGTGTCTGACTGCAGGTCCCGGTACCGGACGGGCTGAACGGGTCGGATGAGAGTTCGCTGGTTCGGGGACAATGAAGGAGACAGGCCGCGCATGCGCAGAGACCACCAGCTAACGGGACAGCGAACGAAAAGATGGATGGCGCCCCCTGCTGGAGGGTGTTCGAATGATGAGAGATCACGTGACGAAATTATATATATTTTTTTAATTCAAGCTCATAGTTGTTTTTGCCATTCGATCACATATTTTCTTGTTAATATATTGTTCGTCATTCTTGAATTAAGTTTTCATGACTCTTCAAGTTCCCTTTTTTTTTTATTCCCTTTTTTAATTTTCTCGTGGTTGTTTTTCTTCGTTTTACTTTTTTTTAAGTCTCATTTATTCTTCTCTCAACATCGTTATCTTCTGGTCGACACATTTAAATTGGACCGGAAGCGGAGTGACGCGTCATGGCGCTGGTGTCACAACTGTTCCGCTCCACCTTAAACAGACCCGGGAGGCGGGACACTCGCTCCGCCCCGTGGAGTGAAAGTCCAAAACACTTTATCAAGTTCTCCGGGTCGGTTCGAAGTCCAACGGTCGGGGTCCCGGCAGCACTTTTTTTGAATGTTCGCTCCTCGGGCTGCAGCCGACCCATACTTGCACGAGGACGCGGACGTGTGAGGGAAGCAACGGAACCGCAGTCATGACCGGACAGACGCACTTCGTGAGCCCCTTCCACAGACCGCGGTGTCTGTCCGCCGCTGCCGCGGGCGGTACCGGGGGCAAGGCGAAGCTGACCCACCCCGGCAAGGCGATCATGGCAGGTACTGTACTTTTGCTTCCAAACTTTAGTGGTCCAGGACTCGTGCTCGCGAACTCCATCCAGAAGATGACAGTGACGTCACACGGCCTGAAATGTTGTGGTTCGACACTTGAGCGACTCGTTAGGTCTGTTCTCCGAACTTCACCGAGTTTGTACACTTGCGTATTTTACTCATAGAAGTGTTTCACGTAGTTGCGCTAATGGCTACAATGCACAACGTGACGTCAGATCAGGTTCCAGGAAAACAAGTTGTCACTGCATAACAGGTCAGAGGTCGTGACCATCATCCACTTTTATGACGCTTGACAAGAGGTTGACGGTCAGCCTTAAGTTTCACATGAACGTCCTAAAGGTTTGCAAACACCTCACTCCACTTTGTGTGCATGTGTGTGTTGTGTACGTGAGTGTGTGTGTGTTGTGTACGTGAGTGTGTATGTGTTCTGTACGTGAGTGTGCAACTGGTGGATCTCTGTCTCCTTCATACTGGGAAACAAACCCAGCGAGGGGTTCTGGAAGCATCACTCCTGTGACAGTCCTGAACTATAAGTACGCTCAGAACAAACCGACGAGTGAGTGACTTTTCTAAAACCATCCCATAATAGTGCCACAGGCAAGTCAAACATCCCAGGTTTGTCCAAGGTACAACCAACAAACACACATAACGGGTCGGTGGTCGATCTGCTCAAATATCCACGTGAGAGGATGAACAAGTGACAAGTTCTCAGACTGGAAATTCTGCTTTTTGTTCTTGGAACGTTTCTGCAAGTCGTCCATGTGTGTGTGTGTGTCAACGTTTGCTGTGACCAAGGTTCAAGGTTCAGAGTATCATGCGATTTTAGATCAAGTTTCACTTCTTAAAGTGGTTGTGAATCTCTCTGAAATTTCTGACTTCTTTTTAAAAAGTGTTTCTTTCCTGCTGAGTCAGAATTTTTGTGTACGGGTGGGAGGTTATCAGCTCAGGTCAGCCGTCATAAGATGGGCCAATCGGCAACAACGCATGCTAAGTGAGTTTAAGGTAGACCAGAACCAGAAATGAGGTGTTCCAGCGCATCAGTTCACCCACAAAACCCACTTCCATCTGTGATGCTGTTCCATGCATTGTTTCATCAGGTTCTTATTAGTGTGGTCCTGTTCACATGGTGGTTCTGGTCCATTGGTGGTTCCGTCTTTCTCACCGCCGTGTGTGTGTTTCAGGAGGGATCGCGGGAGGAATCGAGATCTGCATCACATTCCCCACAGAGTACGTGAAGACGCAGCTGCAGCTGGACGAGAAGGCGAACCCTCCCAAGTACCGTGGCGTTGGTGGGTTTTAACCCCTTCTTTGTGTCTGAATATTCTGCTGGTTTCACTTACTGTTGTTTAATGACATACAATTGATTGATCGTGACGAGCTCTGATTTCCTCCCACTTGAGCTCATCCTGTGTGTGTGTGTCCACAGTGGACTGTGTGAAACAGACGGTCAACGGTCATGGGGTCAGAGGTCTTTACAGAGGCCTGAGCTCGCTGGTGTACGGCTCCATCCCTAAAGCTGCAGTCAGGTGATGCACACAAACACACACACAATGGCACACAAACGCACACACACATTCAGACACTAGTGCAGTGTAAAGAATAGTTCTTGACTCTGGTGTTGAAAAGTCGTAACTTTACTGAAACCAAAATATGTTGAAAAGCATCAGCTTCAAAAGCTGCTTGAGTTGACTGTATCCTCTCGTCCTTAGTCATCGCCAGCATCTCAAAGGACCTGCAGAGGATGTAATGACCGCTGCCACCTAGTGGCCACTTATTTAACCTATAAAAGAACTATCATAAAAAAAAAAGTTTTTTAATCTATACATTGTATTTACATATCGATACAATACCAGTTGTTTGAGTGTTTTTTTTACACCCCTATCTGACACCCACTGATGACTCTCTCACATGTGTGTTTGCAGGTTCGGGGTGTTTGAGTTTCTGGGCAACAAGATGCGGGATGAGAATGGAAAGCTGGACAGCAAGCGTGGCTTCCTGTGTGGTCTGGGGGCCGGCATGGCCGAGGCCGTGGTCGTGGTCTGTCCCATGGAGACCGTGAAGGTACTGAACCTGACTGTGGCCTGACGTCACCACACAACACTGACCTCCTGTGTCTTCCAGGTCAAGTTCATCCACGACCAGACGTCTGCCAATCCCAAGTACAGAGGCTTCTTCCACGGAGTCCGAGAGATCGTCCGGACTGAAGGTGAGGAGAAAAAGGAGGAGAGGAAGAGGGGAGGGAGAGATAAAAAGACGAGTCACTCTCTTCTCTGTTCTGTTTCTTAGGTCTCAGGGGGACATACCAGGGTCTCACCGCCACGGTTCTAAAACAAGGGTCCAATCAGGCCATCAGGTTCTACGTGATGACCTCCCTGAGGAACTGGTATAAAGGTGTGTCATGTGACTGGGAGGCCTAAAGTAGGAAGAAAATAACAATTAGTTAAAATATTTTGAGGACTTTCTTCACAATACTGCATCAGTGTTCAACAGCAATGTATTGATTAAGAAAATATATATACATATATTTAAATTATATTTTTCTTTTCACTTAGAATAATTTTCATCATTACTTTTCAATAAATAAATAAATGTGATATAAAAATAGTTTGTGTGTATATATATATATATATATTTATATTTATATATATATATATATATATATGTGTGTGTCTACTCGACGATACTACAAATACATTCTTGTTACTACAGTATTGCACCGCTAACAAGTGTCTGTTGCAGGCGACGACCCGAACCGATCCATTAACCCGCTGATCACTGGAACGTTTGGGGCTGTAGCTGGTGCCATCAGTGTGTTCGGTAACACACCGCTGGATGTCATCAAAACCAGGATGCAGGTCGGTACAAAGTCCACAGAAGCTTGCTGATCCAGAACCGGGCCAGTTGGACTCACCTGTTTTGATTTGCAGGGACTTGAAGCTCACAAGTACAAAAGCACTCTCGACTGTGGAATCAAGATCATGAAGCAAGAGGGACCGCTGGCGTAAGGACACTCGCACTCGCTCACACTCTCACACTCTCACACACACAGTCTCACACACTCTCACACTCACACTGTTGTTGCTATGATTGCCAGTGAAAATGTGTACCTGACCTCACACGTGTGCCTGCTAGGTTCTACAAAGGGACCGTACCCCGCCTGGGTCGGGTCTGCATGGACGTGGCCATCGTCTTCATCATCTACGAGGAAGTCGTGAAGATCCTCAACGTGGTCTGGAAGACGGACTGAAATGGACCCGACCTGTCAGTCGGTTCTTTGCTGCCTCAGGGACAGCAGCTGAAACCCGGACCTGTGGTTCCGATATCTACCTCTGACTCTCTGATGGCAGCAGAACTTCTGGCTGCTGCAGAAGGTCCAATGGTACCTCAGGGAAGTCTTTCTGGTTCAAGCTCATGCTGCCTGTCTCGAGCAGTGAACCAGAACCAGAGCACACAGAAGTTCTACCTGAAAATAATTTTAAATGGAACCCTGGTTCTGACCTGCCATGTGCCTCGCCAGATTCTAAATATTTAATTCTTTTAAGCTTTTATCCTGCTGCATAGTCCTCTGATCGATGTGACCCGGTTCTTAAGAACCTGCCCAACAAGTAGAATTTTTTGAGAATGCTAAACATTCCTTCCAACTGGAGCGACTTGTCGGAGTTCCAGCCGTGATTGACAAGAGCGTTTGCTTCTGTCTTTTTACCTTTTTTAGGGTTTTCTTTTTGTAAATCAGTGACCAGTGTGGCTACTGACCACTGCGACATGCCTTCATCTCATTCCTTGCTGCTCTGCTATAGATTCTTATTGTGAAATCAAAGTGCCAACTGTGACGTCCGATTCCTGACGACTGTTTTAATAAAGAACAGAGCTGAACTTTGTCTGGACACCTGTCAATCAATGACTTTCCTCCTGTCTGAACTTCATGACTCTCACTCCAACCCTTCACCATAATAATAATAATAATAATATATTATATAATAATAATAATAACGTCAATCTAATCATCTTCACATTTCCTTCATCTCACTACACATCACTATATCATCCACAAACATCATTGATTAAGATTTTTATTATGGTCAGAGGAAAAACTATTTTTTTGTGGATGCTTAGTCATAAAATTATTATTAAAACTCAATGTTATGATTTTAGTGTGTTACTTTAAGACCGTGTTCGCATTAGCACTCCGCCAGTGAGGCAGTTCTGGTTCTGCTCCTCTGTGACCTTGCGTCGGTTCTTTTTGGACCTTCCGACGCGCCGTAGTCATCCGTGCAGGCTTGTCACCAGGACGACGATGCTCGCGTAGTGTGGTTTGTTTGCATGCGACGATCTCACGATGGCTCTGACTCGAGAGGCGGGTCGGGGGTTCTACTTCAGCACCGTCCTGTCGCTGGCCCGGTCCCTGGCAGCCCACCAGCCGGTTCCGATCGACAAGGTAAATATGGCGTCCGCTAACGGAGCTAGCATGCTAATCTGTCAACACTGACCTGAAGTTCTTCTGTTATTGAACTAGTTTTGTAGTTGTTTTTAAGAGGTCACTGCGTCACACTTTGTCTGGGGTGACATTGAGGCTGTGAGCGAACAAATGTTAGCACAACTTAGCTGTTGACTTTCAGCAGGAGTTCACTTTTTTTTCCCTTTTCCTGCATCTTTCATCAACATTCTCATCCTTCAAGCTAGAAACTGCACCTAGTCCTGTCAACTGATGCCAACGTGTGTGTGTGTGTGTGTGTGTGTGTGATGCGTTCAGGTGCAGAAGCTGCAGTGCATGTGTCCAGCTGACTTCAGGGGAGTGTTCCAGCTGGATGAGAGGAGGAGAGACGCTGTCATCGCTCTGGGGATCTACCTGGTGGAGTCCAACCTGCAGGTGCTTGATCTCAGGTTCTATTGAATGTTTTTCAGGGTGTGTTTCACCCTTGACCCCAGGTTCTTGTTGTCGCAGCATAAAGAGACGATCGTCCCGTACCTGCTCGGCTTGCTCAAGGGTCTGCCCAGGGTCCAGTGGATCGAAGAGAGCTCGGAGAAAAAAGGACGAGGTACCAACGCAAACCTTTGGAGCCAGTTAGTGTCTTGTGTTCAGGGTTGTAAGAAAAAAAAAAGAAAAGATGCTCTTAAATTCCACAATATTTTTTTTACCATATTGATAAAAGATCTGTTTAAATAAATAAAGACTAATATTAGCTTTTGTAGAGGTTCTATTGCTGCAGTGCTTAAATGTGTGAGTGGGCGGTGAGACGTGTTTTCAGATGGTATTATCTTCTATGTTCTTCTTACAACACGACATCTGAAGCAACAGTCAAGTGTCAAAACAGGAACTTGGGGAACCAATCAGAGCCCAGATTTGAAGGTGGCGTAAGCTGAGCGAGAAAATGAATCAAGAGAAAGATGAAGAGAAATAAAATGAAAATCAACCGACTCATAGATCCTCTGGTGTCTTTTAGTCTTAGTTTTCCCCCCGTTTTTCCACATTAGACTAATAAACGTCCATCACTTTGACTCTCTGTATTATTATATATTGTAACTTAAACATGCAAAATAATAAACAGTGTTTAAAGAAAAGGTAAATCTTCATTCACATTATTATTATATTCTATTAAAGATTGAAAGAAGATTGGCATACATTGGTCTTAAAGAAAATAAGAGATCAAGTGAGACCAAATGATGAAGGATAATAACATTAAATTGTAATAAATAAAAATTTAAGTTTTGGATTCTACTAGGAGAATACATCATCAAAGATTGTTTATCAGCGTACAAGAGCACCCACTCTGCTGAGAAACCAAATGCTATGTCTCACTCTTGACGATTTTACCTACAACATTTTTAACATTTTTACCTTTGAGCTAATTAATTAACATTATCAAACGACACCTGCCAACATTAGTAAAGGATGCCAACCATCAACTTACCTGAGGGTCAGAGGTCACAGCACTAGTCGATGCTAATGGTAGAACTTCCTGTCCTGCAGAGTCACTTCCTGTCGCAGAGAACTTCACCTTCTGTCTGGTGACGCTTCTGTCCGATGTGGCCCAGAGAGATGAGGCCCTGCAGTCCCAGGTACCGCCACTGACCCATGACCTCTGAACTGTTGCAGCTGACCTCTGACCTGTCCTCAGATTCTGGAAGCCGTCATGAACATCATGAAGGTTCTGCTGGACATCTGCAAGAGTCCGGAGGATCATGACAAAGGTACCATAACTGCTGGTCCAGCGCCTCGCGTCTGCTGACGCTCCGTCTCCCTCCCAGAGTACCTGTGCAGGTACAACGTGCCCGCCCTGCTGGGAGTGGCCAGAGCCTTCGGGAGGTACAGCAACACCGACGAGCCTCTGCTGTCCAAGCTGTTCCCGCGACCCGTCGCCCCTTTGCTGCCCACTGCTGACGACGGGGACGCCACCCACCGACGCTCTTTCAACGAGTTCCGCTCCATCCTTCCCAGCTCGCTGCTGGCGGTGTGCCAGGGCGACACACTGAGGCGGAAGGGTTCGTCCAACGTGTCGCAGCAGGTGAGTCGCCAGAGAGGCGCCCCCTGCAGGACGCTCGTGCAACTGCAGCCACTCAGTCGATTTCGACTCCTGACCCTTGATATAACGAGTGTGTCCACAGGCCAGTCCAGAGAGAGGTCTGACTCCCAGCTCACCTGCAGACCACACAGAGCACTACTTTGAAGGTGAGACATGTTTCTGTGCGTATATGTGTGTGTCTGTGTGTGTGTATGTTTATTTACATGTGTTTGTTTACATTTATGTGTTTGTTTACCTCTGTGTTTATATATTTGTGTAAATGTTTATGTGCATGTGTGTGTATTTTTTTTAGTTTATTTAGATGTGTTTATAAATATACGTGTTTGTATTTATTTATTTATGTGTGTGTATGTATACGGCGGTCAGTATATTTGCATGTGTGTATGTTGATGTTTTTACGTCTGTGTTTATATTAACGTTTGTGTTTATGTGTATATGTTTTTGAATGAGTGTATTTATTTACATGTGTGGGTATGTTCATCTTCATGTGTGTTGTTTACCTGTGTTTGTTTATATATATGTGTTTGTGTGTGTTTATATACATGTGTGTTTTTATTTATTTGTGTGTGTATGTATACGTGTGTAAGTACATTTAAGTGTGTGTATATTGATGTTTACATGTGTGTTTGTTCTTATGTATATATGTTTATTTATGCGTGTGTGTGTTTGTTTATGTCTGTGTCAATATTTACCTGTGTGTTTACGTGTGTGTCAACATTTACCTTTACGGATCTTCTCCAGGCTCGTACCTCCCTGATGGCAGCTCAGTGGATCCAGACTACTATTTCTCCACCATCAGCTCCAGCTTCTCCATTTCTCCTCTATTCACTGGCTGCAGCTCTGGAGACTGTCGTCTTCCTCTGGACACTCTGAGACAGCTGCTGCACATGGTACGCACACATGTACACACACACAAGTACACCCACTTGTACACCTGCATGTACACACACAGTGAAGGGAAGTCACACAGATGTGTGTCTGCAGGTGGAGCAGATGGTGGACGAGTCGTTCCTCAAGCGTCTGGATGACGCTCTGGCTGAGCTGGTGGAGGTAAAGCTTTGTTGTCGTCAGCTGTCGCCCCCCCTTCATGACTCAAGACCCTTTCTATTGCTCTCTCTCTCTCCAGGCCAGCCCGGCCACGCTGCTGCACTACAAGACCTTCAGCGACCCTCTGTACGTTGCCACCTTCAAGATGCTGAGGGACACACTTTACAACCTGAAGGGTGAGAACCTCACGGACCTTGTGTTCCCACTGACCACTGACCACTGACTTCACTTACGCTTCCGGTGCCAGAGCTCCAGACGGACTTTGTGCGGGAGGTGCACGACTTCGTCCTGGAGCAGTTCAGCAGCAGCCAGTCGGAGCTTCAGAGGATTCTGCACGACGTGGAGTACCTGCAGAGCGAGCTGAGTCCTCTGAAGCTGCGCTGTCAGGCCAACGCCGCCTGTGTGGACCTGATGGTCTGGGCCGTGACTGAGGAGCAGGGTGAGTACTGGACACTCACTGATATGAATCTGCTCATTGATGACATCACTGGTCACATGACTCTGGACCAGAAGTCAGGTGGAGATGCTGGACCAATTGGGTCGTTGAAAAGTGTTAACTAAAGTTTATTTTCCTTTATTATTCAATTTAATAGGAACATTTTCAAAAAAAGTTACTTTAATCTATTAAATATTCTCAATAAAAATGGATTTAATTGCGAAAATTATAATTGAGACTTTTGGATTGAATAATAAAGAAACAAATCTAACTTCAAGGCAGAAATGCAGTTTTCAGTTTTAACCCTTGCGTTACCTAAAACGTTCATCCAACCTTCTAGGATCAAGGTGCATGTATAAGGGGGTCTGTTTTAAAACATGTAAGCGAGTTCAGCTGAGGAGTTCATCTTTGGTCGTCATTCACGGGTCAAGTTGTGGACTTGTGTCTGTTCTGCAGGAGCGGAGAACCTCAGCACCAAACTGTCGGAAAAGCTTCAGTCTAAGACCTCCAGCAAAGTCATCATCGCCCACATGCCCCTGCTTATCTGCTGCCTGCAGGTGGCGCCAGATTCACTTCTAATTCCACTTCCTGTTTACTGCCCAAGAGGATGTTCTGACCAGGGTGTGTGTCCACAGGGTCTGGGTCGACTGTGTGAGCGCTTTCCGGTTGTCGCCCACTCCGTCACCATGTCGCTTCGGGACTTCCTGGTGGTTCCGTCTCCGGTGCTGGTCAAACTGTACAAGTACCACAGCCAGTACGCCACAGGTGAGCGGTCTCACACCCAGCACCGCCACTAGAGACGCTCACGCTCCCCCCTGTCCTACAGGAGGCAGCGACATCAAGATCCACGTCACCAACGAACACTCCCAGTCCACTCTCAGCACAAACACCTGCAAGAAGACACAGTCCTCCATGTATGAGCAGCTGAGAGACATTTCGATAGACAACATCTGCAGGTGATCTGGACAGGCACGCACACGCACACGCACACGCACACGCACACGCACACGCACACACGCACACGCACACGCACACGCACACATTAGGAGTGTGTATTAGCAAGAATCTGACGATATATTTTACAAAACAGTGGCAATTATCCGATATATTTTTAGTTATACACTGATACTGTATTAACAAGTATATATTTGTAGTATTGTCAAGTACTTGACTCTGGTGTTGCAGAATTTACAGATCACATGACTCTTGATGAAGTCGTAACTGCTTTCATTTGTTTTTAAACCAAAATATGTCCAAATATCAGCTTTAAAAGCTGCTGGAGTCGACTGTATCCTTTCATCCTCAGTCGTTGACGGTGTATATTATTTTTCCTTTAGCTGCTGAGGATATAATGAGTGCTCCCATCTAGTGGTCGGAAGATTAACTGCAACACCAAAGTGAACATATACAGTGAACATTTGAAGTTTAATTGTAAATAAAAAAAATCTAAATATTTTATTTTAACAACAACTATGGTAAAAAATAACATTTGACTCACAAGACTGATGACAAAGCAGCAAAAAAATTGATATATATAGTCTCACATATTTATGTATATAGTGTATATTGCACGCACACCTTCATCACCCTCACTGGTCATGTGGTCCCAGGTGTCTGAAAGCAGGACTGACGATGGACAGCGTCATTGTGGAAGCGTTCCTGGCGAGTCTGTCCAACCGTCTGTACATTTACCAGGAGAACGACAAGTGAGTCTGGACACACCACTGAGCTGCTTGTCGTGTAGATGGGGGCCCACAACAAGTCTTTGTCCCTCCAGGGACGCTCACCTTATACCGGACCACACCATCCGGGCTCTGGGCCACATCGCCGTGAGTCTGCGTGACACCCCCAGAGTGATGGAGCCCATCCTGCAGATCCTGCAGCAGAAGTTCTGCCAGCCGCCGTCCCAGCTGGACGTCCTGATCGTCGACCAACTGGGCTGCATGGTCATCACTGGCAATGTCAGCACACCCCCCAAAAACTCCCCACCAGGTCCAGTCAGGAGTGGTAATAACGAGTGCGTCTTCCTCCACAGCAATACATCTACCAGGAGGTGTGGAACTTGTTCCAGCAGATCAGCGTGAAGGCCAGCTCCATGGTCTACTCGAATAAAGAGTACAAGGACCACGGCTACAGGTGAGTTCACGTGCCACTCGAAGAAGAACCATGTCTGACCCGGAGTCCCGCCCTACGCGCAGACACTGCTCTCTGGCGGTCATCAACGCTCTGGGCAACATCGCCGCCAACCTTCAGGCCGAGCACATGGTGGACGAGCTGCTGGTCAACCTGCTGGAGCTCTTCGTGCAGCTGGGCCTGGAGGGCAAGCGGGCCAGTGAGAGGGCCTCGGACAAGGGTCCGGCTCTGAAGGTACTGGACCTCCTGTGGCTGAAGCAGGGCTTAGCGTGTGCAGGAAGAAGTGAGGCAGGTTTTTGATTCCGACTCTTTTGTCTTCAGGCATCCAGCAGTGCCGGAAACCTGGGAGTCCTGATCCCCGTCATCGCTGTGGTGAGTCCATCAGAACCACTGTTTGTCATCCACGTCTTATGTCTCAATGTCTTGTGGTGTCTAGTTTAGTTGAAATGTTGTCACAAGTCGTTGTTGGAACAGGATATGATTATGACAAGTTGTTGTGTCTGGTTTAGATGTTGTTTACTTGTCATGTCTTGTTGTTTTTTTCTCGTTGAGACTATTTGTTTTGTCTAGTTTAGTTCAATTTCAGTGGCTCATTATTTTGACTATTTGTTTTTCTAGCTTAGTTTGTGTGAATAGTTGTTGTGACTGGTTGTTGTTGTATATTATATATATATATATATATATATATGTAATGACAAGTTGTTGGATGTTGTGATTCGTTTTTGAGTTTATTGTTGCTTCTTGTTTAGTTTAATTTCAGTGTCCCAGTTGTTGTGACTAGTTGTTGTGTCATTGTTGTGACATTGTGTCTCGTTGTGAAGTCTTTGAATACATGTGTCTTGTTGTGACCAGTTGTCGTATATTTTTGTTGTGTTTGGAGTAGATGTTGTGACTAGTTGTTATTACTAGTTGTCATGTCTTGTTGTTGCTTCTCGTTTAGTTTAATTTCAGTGTCTCTGTTGTAACTAGTTGGTGTCTAGTTTAGTTCAGTTGTTTTGACTAGTTTTCTGTCTCATTGTGGTGACTATGTGTCTCATTGTGAATAGTTGTTGTCTCTTTGTTGAATATAGTTTAGTTGTATGTTCTTGCTGCATGGTGTCAGCAGTTGTTATGTGGTTGTGTCTCGCTGTTGTGACTAGTTGTGTTTAGTTGTGTCAAATGTGTACAAAGCCTACCAGCAAGTGTTACTTGTGTGTGTGTGTGTGTGTGTGTGTGTGTGTGTGTGCGACCGTGTTGACAAAGCCTGAAGCTACAGAGTAGTTTGTGTATAGCTTCCACCTGACTTCCAGTTGTTTCTCTCTACTTCCTGTCAGCTGACCAAGAGGCTGCCACCCATCAAGGAAGCAAAGCCGCGTCTGCAGAAGCTCTTCAGGGACTTCTGGCTCTACTCGGTGGTCATGGGCTTCGCCGTGGAGGGATCAGGTACCTAATGATGCTTCACCTCAGGTGAGGTCAGCAGACACTTATATGACCTCTGACCCCAGGACTGTGGCCGGAGGAGTGGTACGAGGGCGTGTGTGAGATCGCCACCAAGTCGCCCCTGTTGACGTTCCCCAGTGGAGAACCTCTGAGGTCGGAGCTGCAGTACAACTCTGCCCTGAAGAATGACACCGTCACTGCGGTACGACACACACCGGCACATACACACACACAAACGCACACTGAGTTGAAGTGTCTTTTCAGGCAGAGCTAAACGACCTTCGCAGCACCATCATCAACCTCCTGGATCCTCCTCCTGAAGTCGCTGCTCTGATCAACAAGCTGGACTTCGCCATGTCCACCTACCTGCTGTCGGTCTACAGGCTGGAGTACATGAGGTCTGAGCACTAGCACTCTTCTTCATCCTCCTTCTCCCATCCCTCTCTCACACCTTCTCTCCTGCACTGTCCTACAGGATGTTGAGTTCCCTGGACTCGGAGCGCTTCCAGGTGATGTTCCGTTACTTTGAGGACCGAGCGATCCAGAAGGACAAGTCGGGTGAGTTGAGTCCAGGTGGAAGTATATCAGTGTCAGAGTGTTTGAATTTAACATTTCAAATGTTTAAACTTTCTATATTTTGAATATTTAAAGATAAAATGTGTTTTTATTGAATTTAAGAAATCCATTTTTTTATACAGTTTGATAATATGATCTCATCTAATAATGTAATTACAATAATTCAGAAATAACATTTCTAAATAAGTATTTATTCTAAGTGCTTTATATCGTAGCCTTTTAAATTCAATTCAATAATGTTGTCATTATAGCGCCACAAGGATTGGCTGAAAGTTAGCTCCGTACTCTTTTGGTATAAACTAGTGGCATTATTATAAATACATTTCTACATTGAATTTAAAAAGCTAAAAATGAAATTAACCTTCTGTTATAGAATTGTTTTAATTTAATTATTTAAAAAAGTATTAAATGCTTTTTTAATTTAACAAAAATAAATCAAAATTTAAATATTTTAAAATGAATACAATACAATGAATCCAAACATTCAATATTCTGATGACACTGATGTATTCCTCGTGTGTGTCGTTGGTGTGTCACTGTGTTTGTGCGCAGGGATGATGCAGTGTGTGATCGCCGTCAGCGACAAAGTCTTCGAGATCTTCCTGCAGATGATGGCGGAGAAGGTGAGAGCATCTGCGTTCGTGAGATTCTCTGTTTGATACTAAACCTCTGGCTTCGATTCCAGGCCAAGACCAAGTCCCACGAGGAGGAGCTGGAGCGCCACGCCCAGTTTCTGCTGGTCCACTTCAACCACATCCACAAGAGGATCCGAAGGGTTGCTGATAAGTACCTGTCGGGCCTCGCCGAGACGTGAGTCCTGATCTTGATACACTCTAGGCAGGTCACATGATGTCTGGATCTGATGCCCCTTTTTTGTTTTGGCTGGATATACAGTATATATATATATATATATTATAATATTTTTGTGTCTCAGGTTCCCTCACCTGCTATGGAGTGGGCGGGTGCTGAAGACGATGCTGGATATCCTTCAGACTCTGTCTTTGTCCCTGAGTGCGGTAAGAAGAAAATATCAATTCACTTAAATATCTCACTTCTTTCACAGTATGGTATCAATATTCAGCAGAAGATAGTTTTTTTTTAATTTTTCTATGGTTTATATTGTATTAAGTATGTATTATTTATCTTTTATTCTTTACAATTAACATGTAATTTTTGTATTACAATTGTAAATTGCATCCTCTACAACTAAAGGAACATAAAGTCACGGGTATGACTGAGGACTAGAGGATACAGTGACTCCAGCCGCTTTTAAAGCTGATGTTTGGACATATTTTGGTTTCAAAACGAATGAAAGCAGTTACGACTTCACCAAGAGTCATGTGGTCTGTGGCCCTAGCAATAAGTGTCTGCTGATCCATGACCTCTGTCTGCGTCTCAGGACATCCACAAAGACCAGCCGTACTACGACATCCCTGACACCCCGTACAAGATCACAGCGCCCGACACTCACGAGGCCCGCGAGGTACCGAGTCCTGTCGCACCTCAAGACCTGGCGGGTCACTCACCAGTCTGTGTTTTTCAGAGCATAGTCAAGGACTTTGCCGCTCGCTGCGCCGAGATCCTCAAGGAGGCCATGAAGTGGGCCCCCTCGGTGACCAAGTCCCACCTGCAGGAGTACCTGAACAAGCACCAGAACTGGGTGTCGGGTCTGTCGCAGCACACCGGTCTGGCCATGGCCACCGAGAGCATCCTGCACTTCGCCGGCTACAACAGGCAGAGCACCACGCTGGGGGTGAGTCCTGCAGACTCCTGGTCCTGCGGGCGGTTCTGACCCATCTGTTCTCAGTCCACACAGCTGACCGAGAGGCCCGCGTGCGTCAAGAAGGACTACTCCAACTTCATGGCCTCGTTGAACCTCAGGAACCGCTACGCCGGAGAGGTACCTTCCCCCCCCCCCGCATGTCTGTTTGCCCTCTGACCTGTCGGCTCTCTTTCCAGGTGTCCGGGATGATCAATTTCGCCCGGGAAGTCCGAGGTCAGTCCGACCTGGCCTGGCTAATGATCAAGCAGATGGGCGAGGCTCTGGACTCGGCCCGGCCAGAGGGTTTCACGGAGGCCATGTTCAAGATGGCTGCTCTGCTCATCAGCACAAAAGGTTTGACTCTTAAGGTTTCGGATCCGGCTTGACCTCTTGATTCTGACCTTTGCGTGTCCAGAGTGCGACCCTCAGCTGCTGCACCACCTCTGCTGGTCGCCCCTCAAGATGTTCACGGAGCACGGCATGGAGACCGCCATCGCCTGTTGGGAGTGGCTGCTGGCAGCACGCACCGGCGTGGAGGTGCCGGTGAGTTGACCGCTGTTTGTTGACAACACGACACAGTTTCATAAATATAAAACACAAATGTAATAATACACGATAACATGAAGCATGAAGAGTTTTTAGTGAAGCACACAAATCACATGTAAATGTTGACAGAGCAAAAGGGGAAGTGGAGTTGTCACGGAAAAAGTTCTCTTTACTGAGTAGTCGTGATGTTTCAAACGTTGTGTCCAGTGTTGTGCCTGAACCAGTTAGTTCAACGAACAGTCATTTTTCTCAGGAATCGGGCTCCAAAGAAACTAGTTCATATTTCGGACGAACTCCCTTCTGTAAATGCGCTCATTCTGGTTTCTATGAACGTCACACTGTAGGTAAGTTGCCAGATTTCCACGGAAACTTGGAGGCAAAAACCTGCCAAAACACATTATAAACAAGTCCTAATGCATCGAGGAGAAAGACCCAGTCTGGCAACACCAGCCACCAGTGACGCACAACTACTTACATCATCAAAACAAAGAGCAGCAGGAAGTCAACAGCCTCGACAAAGTATCAAGGATTCTTTGTATAATCATTTAAAGTTTAATGACAAGGTGGACGAGGATGAAACTAGTTCAGATAGAAAGGGAACTTTACCAACACTGGTTGTAACTACGTGTGAGTCAGTTGTTGGTTTGCAGTTGTGTGCTTGTGCTGAGCTTCTGTGGGAGGTTTGTGTGAGTGGAAGCATCAGTGCCATCAGAATAATGAACAGTAACATTTGGATGTTGAAACTATTTTTATTGCCTTTTTTTTAAGCATTTTTTTAAAAAATGCTTAAAAAAAATGATTTCTATATTCAAAGGTTAAAAAAGCTCTTATACTTTTTAATTTAAATACATCCTTTTTTAATTCAATATAAAAATGTTGGTATAAAAGTATAAAAAAAATCAACCCTCTCTGAATCACCGAATTCGGATTTAAATATTAAGTTTCAACATTAAAAGTGTTAAATTCAACCATATTCTGATGACACTGATATACATACACCTGACATGACAAGCTTCTCTCAGGTGTGATGTTCCGGTAGATCAGTCTTGGACCTGGTACCGGTTCAGTCCCTGACCTGCTCTGTCTTGCAGTTCATGAGGGAGATGGCGGGCGCCTGGCAGATGTCCGTGGAGCTGAAGATGGGCCTGTTTTCCGACGCCCAGGTGGAGGCCGACCCTCTGGCGGCGTCCGAGGAGAGTCAGCCAATCCCCTGCCCCCCTGACGTGACCCCCCACCACATCTGGATTGAGGTGGGCTGCTGCTGGAGCGGTGCCAATGGACCCTCCTGACCCGTGTGTGTCTCTTCCACAGTTTCTGGTCCAGAGGTTTGAGATCGCCAAGTACTCCAGCGCCGACCAGGTGGAGATCTTCCTGAGCCTGCTGCAGCGCTCGCTGGCACTGACAGTGGGCGGAGCCAAGAGCAGCCTGAACCGCCACGTGGCAGCCATCGGACCTCGCTTCAGGTGAGTGTGTGTCTCTGTTTGTGTTTACACATTGTTAACTGTGTGTGTGTGCATGACAGGCTGCTGACTCTGGGTCTGGCGATGCTTCACTCTGATGTGGTCACTAACGCGACCGTGAGGAACGTGCTGAGAGAGAAGATCTACTCCACGGCCTTTGACTACTTCAGGTACGTTCAGCACCAGGTGTCCAAGCTAGCCAGGTGACGCTCGTCTTCTCTCCCCCAGCGCTCCTCCCAAGTTCCCCACTCAAGCGGACAAGCGGCTGCGCGAAGACATCAGCGTCATGACTCGCTTCTACGCCAACATCCTGTCAGACAAGAAGTACTTGGCGGCATGCCATCTGGTCCCCCCGGGTGAGCTTGGTTCCACGCCCGCCCCGAGTTCGCTCTCTGCCGGGATTTTCGGATCGCTTATCGTGTCCAGCACCTCTCCGATATCCATATTAAGTAAGCACGTGGAGCTGGACTCCACCGCCGCAGGAGCATGCTGCTACTCCTGACAAATCTGACGCCGGCCCCGCCCACCATCGCCGCCGCCGTCAGATGATGACGCATGACATGTCACCCATCACCACCATTAGTACTGAGAGTACCAACGTAATCTCATTACTCCTGCCCCCTGGCTCGGTACCAAAAAACCTTCATTTCAGATTATCATCTCATTGGTTCCGGGTCAGGTTATCATCTCATCGGTTCCGGGTCAGATTATCATCTCATTGGTTCCGGGTCAGGTTATCATCTCATCTGATCCTGGGTCAGATTATCATCTCATCTGATCCTGGGTCGGATTATCATCTCATTTGATCCTGGGTCAGATTATCATCTCATCTGATCCTGGGTCAGATTATCACTTTATCTGTTCCTGAGTCAGATTGTCATTTTATCTGGTCCTGGGTCATATTATCATCTCAACTGATCCTGGGTCAGGTTATCATCTCATCTGATCCTGGGTCAGATTATCAACTCATCTGTTCCTGGGTCAGATTATCATCTCATTTGATCCTGGGTCAGATTATCATCTCATCTGATCCTAGGTCAGATTATTACTTTATCTGTTCCTGAGTCAGATTATCATTTTATCTGGTCCTGGGTCAGATTATCACTTTATCTGGTCCTGGGTCATATTATCATCTCAACTGATCCTGGGTCAGATTATCACTTTATCTGGTCCTGGGTCATATTATCATCTCAACTGATCCTGGGTCAGATTATCATCTCATCTGATCGTGCTGCTTCACCATCACTATCATCATCATTGTGTTGTTGGTGTGTTCCATGCCTCAACATCAGTGTGTGAGTTTGTCAGAAACCGTGTGTCCACTGACGGTAGGTTTATGGCAGTGGTCAGTAGCTGTCAGTTGGACCGACACGACGTCCACCGAACTGACTGGTGTGTCTCCACAGACAACCAGGATCCGTCTCTCAACAGCCTGTCTGTGATGAACGCCGCAGACCTCCGCAGTACCGACTCCAGCCTGCGCTCCCAGCAGAGCACTCAGGGCTGGATCAACACCTACCCTCTGTCCAGTGGCATGTCCACCACCTCCAAGAAGTCCGGTCAGTCTGTCCTCCTGTCTTTCTGTCGTTGTGAGTCAGGATCAAATCAACAAGTAAACTCTGTCTCTCTGTCTCTGCTCTGCAGGAACATCGAAGAAGGGGAATCGAGGGACTCAGCTTCACAAGTACTACATGAAGAGAAGGACTTTGCTGCTCGCTCTTCTGGTAAGTTGGTCTTTTCTGACTTGCACAAGTTTCTTGGTCATGTGACACGTGTGCTGCAGGCCAGCGAGATCGAGCGCCTGACCACGTGGTACAACCCGCTGAGCACTCAGGAGCTGAGCATCACCACGGAACAGTCTGTGGAGACCAGCATCGCCAACTGGAGGTCCAAGTACATCAGCCTGAACGAGAAGCAGTGGAAGGACAACGTCAACCTGGCCTGGAGCATCGCCCCGTACCTCGCCATGCAGCTGCCCGCCAGGTCAGAGGTCACCCGCCTCACACCTTCATGACCTCAGAGACACAAAGTCTCTCGTGGGAACAAGACACACAGGGGGGAGATTTGGAGCAGATGTTGACCTTCTGTTTGGTCCTGCAGGTTCAAGAACGATGCCATTGTCGCTGAAGTGACCCGGCTGGTCCGTCTGGACCCTGGAGCGGTCAGCGACGTGCCTGAGGCAGTGAAGGTGTGACCTGTGTATGAAGAGGTGTCTTCTGCTTAATGACCAACCTGTGCTCTACTCAGTTCCTGGTCACCTGGCACACAATCGACGCTGACTCTCCCGAGCTCAGTCACATCCTCTGCTGGGCTCCGGCTGACCCGCCCACCGGTCTGTCCTACTTCAGCAGCATGTACCCGCCTCACCCGCTCACCGCCCAGTATGGGGTGAAAGTGCTGCGCTCCTTCCCCCCAGTAGGTGGCACCACTGATGGAATCATGACCCCAGAACACCTGCGACTGCTGCTGTGTCATTAAACTCAGATCCATGTTACCTTTATCACAAGTTACCATCATACATGACCTTTATCACAAGTTACCATCATACATGAACTTTATCACAAGTTACCATCATACATGAACTTTATCACAAGTTACCATCATACATGACCTTTATCACAAGTTACCATCATACATGACCTTTATCACAAGTTACCATCATACATGACCTTTATCACAAGTTACCATCATACATGACCTTTATCACACGTTACCATCATACATGACCTTTCTCAAAAGTTACCATCATACATGACCTTCCTCAAAAGTTACCATCATACATGACCTTCCTCAAAACTTACCATCATACGTGACCTTTATCACAAGTTAATGTCATATGTAACCTTCATCACACGTGACCTTCATCACACGTTACCATAATACGTGACCTTTCTCACACATGGCCGATATAACATGTGACTTTTTCACTCTAGAGCAGAGGTCAACTTTTTAAGCACCAATAAGTCTGAAACAGAAACTGAACTCCACTCTTCTTCTTTCTCAGGACGCCATCTTGTTCTATATCCCACAAATCGTGCAGGCTCTCCGCTTCGACAAGGTTTGTGTGTATTTGAGTGTGTGACCAAGAGTGTGTGTGTGACCCAGTGTGTGTTCAGATGGGCTACGTCAGGGAGTACATACTGTGGGCGGCTCAGAAGTCTCAGCTCCTTGCTCACCAGTTCATCTGGAACATGAAGACCAACATCTTCATGGATGAAGAAGGTCACCAGAAGGACCGTGAGTGACCCTCATGTGTGTGTGTGACCTTCAGAAGTGAACACTCTCTCTCCTCTGGTTCTGATCCAGCGGACATCGGCGAGCTGCTGGAGCAGATGGTGGAGGAGATCACCGGCTCTCTGTCCGGTCCAGCCAAAGACTTCTATCAACGAGAGTTCGACTTCTTCAACAAGATCACCAACGTGTCGGCCCTTATCAAGTGAGTGTCCCTGGACCCCCGGGCCCCTCCGGAGAGCCGGGCTGTGATGTGACCCACTGCTCTCTGTTGCAGACCTGTCCCTAAAGGAGAGGAGAGGAAGAGGGCGTGTCTGAAGGCTCTGTCCGACATCAAGGTGCAGCCAGGTGAGACCCTCTGCTGACCAATGACCATCCTGCATGTCTGCTGATCACTGACCAATCAACACTCACCAATCAACATCTTCACCATCCTCAGGTTGTTACCTTCCCAGCAACCCAGAGGCCATCGTGCTCGACATCGACTACAAGTCTGGAACACCCATGCAGAGGTGAGTGTGTGTGAGCGTCTTTGTGTGTCTTACTGTGTGTGTGTGCGCGTCTTTCTGTGTGTGTATGTTTGATTATTTCTTTGTGTGTGTCTTTATGCTCCTATCTGTGTGTGTGTGCTTTCTGTGTGTGTGTATCGTTGTGTGTCTTACTGTGTGTGTGTGCGCGTCTTTCTGTGTGTGTATGTTTGATTATTTCTTTGTGTGTGTCTTTATGCTCCTATCTGTGTGTGTGTGTGTGCTTTCTGTGTGTGTGTATCGTTGTGTTTCTTACTGTGTGTGTGTGTGTGTTTCTATGTGTGTATGTTTGCTTATTTCTTTGTGTGTGTCTTTATGCTCCTAACTGTGTGTGTGTGTGTGCTTTCTGTGTGTGTGTGTGTGTGTGTGTGTGTGTGTGTGTGTGTGTGTGTGTGTGTGTGTGTGTGTGTGTGTGTGTGTGTGTGTGTGTGTGTGTGTGTGTGTATCTTTGTACTTTTAACTGTGTTACTTTCTATGTGGATCTTTCTGTAAGTGTGTTTGCCTTTATAATTCTTACTGTTTGTGTGTGTTTATCATTATAATTCTTACTGTTTGTGTCTGTGTGTGTGTGTGTCTTTGTGGTTCTTACTGTTTGTGTCTGTGTGTGTGTGTTTCTTTGTTGTTCTAACTGTTTGTGTCTGTGTGTGTGTGTGTCTTTGTGGTTCTTACTGTTTGTGTCTGTGTGTGTGTGTGTGTGTGTGTCTTTGTGGTTCTTACTCTTTGTGTCTGTGTGTGTGTGTGTCTTTGTGGTTCTTACTGTTTGTGTCTGTCTGTGTGTGTGTGTGTGTCTTTGTGGTTCTTACTCTTTGTGTCTGTTTGTGTGTGTGTCTTTGTGGTTCTTACTCTGTGTCTGTGTGTGTCAGTGCGGCCAAAGCTCCGTACCTGGCAAAGTTCAAGGTGAAGCGCTGTGGTGTGAGCGAGCTGGAGAGGGAGGGGCTTCGCTCGGACTCGGATTCTCTGGAGGACGGCGAGGAAAACCCGGACGGGTCTCGGCGGGTCTGCTGGCAGGCAGCCATCTTTAAAGTGGGCGACGACTGTCGACAGGTGAGGATCTGGTTCTGACATGTGTCTGTGTCGTCTGACCCTTGATTCTGGTTCTGGTCCAGGACATGCTGGCTCTGCAGATCATCGGCCTCTTCAAGAACATCTTCCAGCTGGTGGGTCTGGACCTGTTCGTGTTCCCCTACAGGGTGGTGGCCACGGCGCCTGGGGTGAGTGTGTGACATCATCATGACATCAGACCAGGAGAGTAACACTGGTCTCCGTCAGTGCGGCGTCATCGAGTGCATCCCCGACTGCAAGTCCCGGGACCAGCTGGGCCGCCAGACGGACTTCGGGATGTACGACTACTTCAGGAACCAGTACGGGGACGAGTCCACCCTGGACTTCCAGAAGGTCGTCTCACCTCGGTGGTCATGTGACCCTGGCCTGATCTGACGTGTGTGTGTGTGTGTGTGTGTGTGTGTCTGTGTCTGCAGGCTCGCTACAACTTCATCCGCAGCATGGCCGCCTACAGCCTGCTGCTGTTCCTGCTGCAGATCAAGGACCGCCACAACGGAAACATCATGCTGGACAGCAAAGGTCACCTCATCCACATAGGTGACGTTACATTTGATATATAACATGATATGTGTGTTTCCTGTAGCTGGCATAATGTAGGATTCTCAGAGCTCTTTTTTGAAGTATTAGCAAGAAGTGTATGGAACAGGTGTGTGGCTTCCAACTCAACATTTCATCAATAACAACTCCCAGTACTTTATTCTCACTGACCCTTTCAATATTCACTCCATTTACGTGAATGTTGACACTTTTGTCGCAGCCTTTTTTCCCGTATAGCATGTATTTAGTTTACGCTAGATTTAGTGATAATATATTTATATTAAACCACACGGTTGACCATTTCCTGATTCACTGTTTCAACAAGTTGTTTCAAGTTACTCCCGAAACAGAACATATTTGTGTCATCCGCTAATAGTATTAATTTCAGAATATTTGAGAAGTTGCAATATAATTTATGTATAGTATAAACAGTTTTGGTCCCAGAACCGAACCCTGTGGGACCCCACAGACTATGTCCAAGCAGGTTGATGTGTTGTTACCTATTTTAACATCTTGGGATCACTTGTTTAAGTAGCTCTTGACACAATCCAGTACTACGCCGCTAATGTCGTATCTATACAGTTTATCTACAAAAAAATATAATTGTTAATGGTGTCAAATGCTTTTTTCAGGTCCATGAAAATTCCTATTGAGTGAAGTTTTTGTTCAATGGCGTCGGTTATAATTTCCACAGATTCAGTTAGAGCTACGGCAGTCGAGTGATTCCTTCTGAATCCATACTGGCTGTCATAAAGCAATTTGTGTTTGCTGATGAAATCATCTAGACTTAGTTGTGGCAGTATTGAGATTGGTCTGTAGTTGGTAAACTCATGTGTGTCACCATTCTTGAACAGTAGAATAACTTTGGCTACTTTCATTTTGGTGGGAAATTTCCCAGTTTGGAATGAGAGATTGAAAATGTAAGTTAGCGGCTCAATGATTCTAGGTAAGACCATTTTAAAATCACATTCATATTCAGGTCATTAACATCAGTGGATGTTTTTGATTCACATTTGTTGACCAGGTGTCTAATCCATGTGTCCTTCACTGGAGTGAGAAACATAGAGCTTGGAATCATGTCTGTGTTCTTATCAAAGTGGTCCCAGTGTAGGGGGTGAGACAGGAATGTTCTTGGCTAGCTCCGGCCCGATGTTCACAAAGAATTCATAGTTTGTTATGATTTCTGGCTTCTCTTCCTGCATGTTGTTGTACTAGAGGTTTGGGAGGGTAATTCAGTTTTCAGCATTTATTGTCAGTAACATCATTAAAATAGCATATTTTTTTGTATGATGCATGTTTTCTGCTAATAAATTGCTGTAGTATTCTTTCTTGGTTAATTTAGGCTAGTGTTTAGTTTGTTTCTGTACCTTTTTTATCTAATTTCTGACTGGATCGTCCTAGATTTTATTAACTATCTGTACAGAGTGTTTTTTTTTTCCTGCAGGCATTTATCAGTGTTTTTGTAAGCCATGATTTAACCTCCTTTTTCTGATGTGTGTCTTTTTTAAAATCTATATTAGAAGGTTGACTTTTTTTCCATTGCTAATAAATAAATTAAAAACATGTATATATATATAAGGGCATCCTTTGATATTCAATATCAAAATGTTTCACTTTTACACCAAAATATAATGTAATATATTAATATATTATCACTATTAAAAATAAAATAAAAATATTGAATTCAGAAAAATGTAATAAAATATAATACAATTTTAAATTATTGGAATTAGAATATATAGCATGTTACCTTATAGAAGAAAAAAAAATGAATCGAAAAGATATTTAAAAAAAAAAAATTAAATTATTAAAAAGAGAATGTCAACGAATCAATATACAAATTATTGAATTCAATTATTTTTTTAAAAGATCCTTGATTTAAGAAAAAACAGTAAAAATACACATTTTCCATTGATAAATATTTTCCTCATTTACCGAATTATTTTTTCCTCCCAAGCACGACGGCTCGATCCCTGACACGTGTCACTCTGGTCCGCAGACTTCGGCTTCATGTTCGACAGCTCTCCGGGGGGTAACCTGGGGTGGGAGCCCGACATCAAGCTGACGGACGAGATGGTGATGATCATGGGCGGCAAGATGGAGGCCACACCCTTCAAGTGGTTCATGGAGATGTGTGTGCGCGGATACCTGGCGGTCAGGTGAGTGCACCCCAAAAATGCTCCCCAATGCTCCGCCCGCTCAGTGGAGTCAGGTGACCTTTCTCCGCCCAGGCCCTACATGGATGCCGTGGTGTCACTGGTCACTCTGATGCTGGACACTGGGCTGCCTTGCTTCAGAGGTCAAACCATCAAACTGCTCAAGTGAGTGATGAAAAAAATCAGGAAGTACTTATTGACCTCCGAACTTTGACCTGTTAACCCTGCGTGTTGCTCCTCCTCCACCAGAGGGCGCTTCAACCCACAGATGAGCGAGAAGGAGGCTGCGGCGTTCATGATCAAGGTCATCCAGAGCTGCTTCCTCAGCAGCAGGTGAGTCGGGAGTTGAACCAACGACCGCCTGGCCTGTAGACTCACTGTCGCCCCCCCCCCCCGCAGGAGTAAGACCTACGACATGCTGCAGTACTACCAGAACCAGATCCCGTACTGAGAGTCTGGCTAGGACCAGGAGGACCCGGACCTGTTCCAGAACCTTAGTGAGCCTAGAAGGTCCTCGTGTTTCCTGAACCGGTCCCGACCCTGCTGCTGCTCCTGGTCGGGTCCGGGTGTTTTTCGGACCATGTTTCAAACTGCACTTTATAACCACGACCCGCTCAAGATACACAGGAAGTGATGTCGTGACAGACAGTTTTAATCAGCAATTACCCCCAGGTGGAGTGACCAACGGTTGCCATGGAAACACTTGATCATCAGAGGGATGACATCACAGCTGCTGAGACCAAACATGAGTGTTACTGTTGCTCCGTATGTGTGAGTGAGTTGTGATGTTCGGACCAAGAAGCCATGTTACTCCCGAATCAAACTGATCCTTATGCAACAATCGTGAGTGTGTGTCTGTGTGTGTCTGCGTGTGTGTGTGTGTGTGTGCACAAAAAGCGAGCTTTTATCAGATCAATTTTAAGTTTTGTTGTCTAGTGTAGTTCAACAGTTGTGATCACGGGACCGTCGTTCGTATGTCTGTCTTAGAAATGAAAACGTGTAACACATTTTGTTGTCTGTAAACTTCCTGGCAGGTTTTCAAAATAAAAGCCTGTCAACACTAACTGATCGGTTGAGTGTGAGATTAGTTTAAACTTCTCGGCTGAATCCCAGGTGTCTGGGAGCGCTCGCTCTGGGCTCAAAGGCTGATAAACTAGACCTCAAGGTAGTGAGGGACAGAGTTTGGAACACTGAACTTTTTTAAATCTGTTTTTCGATGTTTCTTATGGTACCGACCTCGCAGAACCCAATATTAAAAGACCAGAGCACCCACTAAAATAATAGGCAAAGTTTACAAATGCCCATCACTCTTAGTACATTCCTACCATAAAAAAAACCTTTGTACCCCAGCGTCATATGTGCCCTGAGGAAAGGTGTTTTCAAAAGCTGGTGAAAGTATATAGTAAGTAAGTAAGTAATTTTTATTTATATAGCGCTTTTCCAGACCAGGGTCACAAAGCGCTTAAACAATCAAAACAATATTCAATAAAGTATATATTTTAAAGATCAAGATAAAACTGATAACACAACAGGAGTTCCAGAAAATCAAGGAAAAGCCTGAACAAATAAAAACGTCTTAAGATGTTTCTTGAAGGAGTCAGTAGATCCATCAAGCGCAAAGAGAGAGGAAGATCGTTCCAAAGCTGAGGAGCAACAGCCTGGAAGGATTTCTCTCCTCTGGTCCTGAACCATGTGTGAGGAACCATCAGTAGATTCTGATCCACAGACCACAGAGCCCGAGCTGGGGTGTAAGGCTGGATCAGATCAGTGATGTAAGGAGGAGCCTGACCATGAATTGTTCTGAAAGTAAGAAGCAGAATTTTAAAGTTGATCCTGAAATAAACTGGTAACTGTGGTAAAGTTGCTTTTTTAAAAGAACAATGAACAAGTGTTCCCGAAACATAAGTAATTCAAACACAAAATCTGAATCATTTACGCAAAAGAAAACATCTATTTTTATTATTTTAAATGTATAAATACAGTTTTGAATTTGTATTTACTTCTTGTGTTGTGATTTACAAAGTGCGCTGGTGACGTCACGATAGTGATCCGGGTCTCATTGACTGGGGGCCACATGTTTCATTTGGAATTCAGCCCCTTCCTCACCCATCCGTCACAGGACAATAGACCTGTCTGGACTCGTCTCCCCCCACAGCGAGCGGGTCCCAGGTTCTCTCGAGCGCCCCCTTCAGTCTGAAGGTGTCTCTCCTTCTCTTTTTTATCACATTTCTTTCCTCTCACGCGTCCTTTCTGCCTCATTCCTCTCCTCCCATCCAAAGTTATCAAAAAACGTCAGGTGAGCTCGCTCAGGTAACGCCGTGGTCTACCCCTGACGTCACAGGGATGGGCAGGTCACGTGGTATCCGAGGAAACCTGCTGCGTCGTTACCAGCGGAGGAGGAAGAGGAGGAAGGAGAAGAGGAAGAGGAGCTCGGCGCGGGTTCGAACCTTCGTCCTTCGTCCACACACACACACACACACACACGAACTGAACCGTTCGACGCGCGATTTCCCGCCACCGTCTGCTGCTTGTCCACCGGAACTAAAGTTTGTTGGACCTGTTGGACCGAGGAGCTACTGCGCAGGTGCGGTGAGTTCCTGGACGAGCAGAAGTTTTTTAAAAAAATGAACGTTTTAAGAGAAAGATCTTCTGAAGTACTTTTTTTTCCACCAAGATAGTCCGCGACGTTGTTTTGTGTAGTGTTTTGTTGTGTGTCTGCGGCTGTTGTGAGTCCACGGAACACGAACCAGGAATACAGTTGTTGTTATCTGGACGCATGCGCAACATAAGGAAGAAACAAGACCCGAATGGGTCAGAACCGTCCGGTCGGTCAGTCGATCACATCTTAGAACCCGTTAAGAGAGTTTTCCTGGACCTGATCCCGCTTCGCTCGTGATACCCCGTCTCTCTGGGACTACTTTGTTTGGTTTCCTAACCCGCTGACGCTTGCTCCGGTTCTGCAGGTGTCTCGGCGCCACCGGAACCGGGTCTGACTGGACCTGCCGTCAATGTAAGTCGGGTTGAGTGACGCGTCCATCAGGTATTTGATCTTCTTGTTTCTTCTCAACATCAGAGTCGAGTTTCTGCGCCAATGACGTCACATGACACGGTGAGGATGACGAAGGTGATGTCGCCACTTGACCGGTACCACAGACAGAACTTTACCTCCCAGTGACGTCACTGTCTGTCCTCTGGTCGGTCATGTGACCGTTGATCGTGGCGCAGAAACTCTGCTCGGACTATGGTGCCCTGGGGTCTCACGCCGTTCTTGCATGGAGGACTCTTGGATCTTCTGGTGGTTCTGGTTTAGGTGGAGGAGGAGATTGGGTCATCTCGGCTGTCAATCATTCTTTTGATTTTACTTGCTTGATTACTTTCACCTTCCCATGACTAGGGTGGGGAGCCAACTGACCCACAACTGACAACACGACTGAAACAAATCACTAAATGACCGACTGATCAACAAATCATCAAGTGACTGACCAACAACTGACCAGATGATTGACCCGAAAATGACTGCCCAACAACTGACCAAACGACTGACCCACAACTGACAACATGGTTGACCATAAACTAATTAAATGACCGACCAAATGATTGACCCAAAACTGACCAACAACTGACTGAATTAATGATTAAATGACTGACCTACAACTGACCAAATGATTGACCATTAACTGACCGACCAACAACTGATCAAATTACTGACCAACAACTGACCGAATTAATGATTAAATGACCGACTCACAACCTACCAAATTACTGACCCAAAACTGACCAATAGATAGATGCGGTTCTGTTGTGCTGACGTCCTGTGATCCTCCTCAGGGACCTTCCTCAACCTCATGTCCTATGGAGGCGTTTACTCAGGACACGCTGACCGTGTCCGTCCTGAGCCACATTATGACCAGGTCCCTGCGGGCACTCTTCCTCGGGTCAGCGACAATGACCTGCACTCGTTGAGAGACCCGCATCTCGCCCGAAGTACCGACCCACTCCCGCCGCCTCCGCTGCCCGTCCAGCCGCCTGTGGGTCTAGAACTTAATTCCAACGGCAGCGAGGAGGGAGACCCCGACCTGGACCCGGCTCTAGACATTAAGCCCGTGCACCGCTTCATCCCGGATTCTTGGAAGAACTTCTTCCGGGTCAGCGGAAGAAGCGACAAACCGTGGTCCATGCCAGGGTCCACCTTGGACAACAACAACAGCACCAGCGGGGGCGTCCGCTGCTCGCCGCCCCACTCGCCCTCCGTTCCAGGGTCGTATCTGGATCCATATGGCGGGTCCGGCAGGAGCCAGCACTCGGGAAAGGAGCTGCTCGACGTCCACGACTCCCAAGGGTCCCTGTCGGGTCGCACGTACCGCACGGGGCTGACCTACAGCGAGCGGGTCGAGGAGTACCACCAGCGCTACGCCTTCATGAAATCCTGGGCCGGGCTGCTGCGGATCCTGGGCTGCGTGGAGCTGCTGCTCGGCGCCGCCATCTTCGCCTGCGTGTGCGCCTACATTCACAAGGACAACGAGTGGTTCAACATGTTCGGGTACTCGTCGCCCGGCGGCGCCTACGGCGGGATCTACGGCCCGGCCACGGGCGGGTCGTACTACTCGGGCCCGAAGACGGCGTTTGTTCTGGTGATCGCGGGCCTGGCCTGGCTGGTGACCGTCATCATGCTGGTCCTGGGAATGACCATGTACTACAGAACCATCCTGCTGGACTCCACCTGGTGGCCGCTGACCGAGTTCATCATCAACCTGGTGCTGGCCGTTCTCTTCATGGCTGCAGGTAAATGAGGTGCCACTAGGGGGCAGTGTAACAAGCACAGCAGCACTGACTCAAAAAGTCATCAATCTTGTCAACTCGTTCGCGCAACTAACTCCGCTAACTTGCTAACTCGTCATCCGCGCAGGGATCGTCTACGTGCGCGACACCACGCGAGGCGGTCTCTGCTACTTACCCGTCTTCAACAACGGCATCAACGGCGCGTTCTGCAGGACGGAGGCGGGTCAGAACGCCGCCATCATTTTCCTGTTCGCCAACATGGTGGTCTACCTCATCGGCGCCGGCGTGTGCCTCAAGCTGTGGCGGCACGAGGCCGCGCGGCGACAACGCGAGCGCTACGGCCAGGAGGTAGGTCACATGACACCAAGGTCCTGCTTGCAATGAAGGGTCTGATCACTTGGTCTCCTCCTCCAGACGACCTTCGACCGCCCGGATCATCAGCCACTGGTGAGAACTCTGGTTTACAAAAAAAAAAACAGTTTGGACTCTGACTGTCTTTTGTCCAGACGAGCATGGCGCCGGTCTCCAAGAGTCTGGAGCAGGTCCAGGGCTCCTCTGTGGTCCCCATCCAGGCCAGATCTCAACCTAGACCCCCGCAGATCCAACAGGGAGTCATCCCATCAGGGCACATTCCCAAACCCGTCATCGTCCCGGACTACATCGGGTGAGTCAGTTAGCTGGTTTGCTGGTTTGCTGGTTTGCTGGTTTGCTGGTTTGCTGGTTAGCTTGTTAGCTGGTTAACTGGTTAACTGGTTAGCTAGTCTCCTCAGTATCTTTTTAACGTCAGAGTTTCTCACGTCTGTCCAGGAAATACCCGACGATCCGCTCGGACGAAGAGAAAGACCAGTACCGGGCCGTCTTCAATGACCAGTACTCGGAGTACAAGGAGCTGCACGCTGACGTCCAGGCCACCAGCAAGAAGTTCGAGGAGATGGACGCCATGATACGGAGTCTACCTCAGCAGCCCGCCAGCCACACGGTGAAGACGAGCTTTTCTGACATCACTTCCTGTCAACTTTCTCTCTGCGACAAACAAACTGGTTGTTCCACGAACACGACTATGTTCCGCGTGTATTTCCTCGCCACTGCTTCCTGTCTCTTTTTCTTCACCCGTCGCTGCAGCTTCTTCATCGTCAGTGTTTCTGTGCAGGAGGTCGAGCGCATCAACAAGATCTTCCAGGAGTTCCAGAGAAAGAAGAATGTGAGTCAACGATGGTCTTTCTCTACTACTACTAGTAGTACTACTACATCTTCATCACCCTTCATCATCTTCATCATCCTCACTCTTTATCATCTTCATTTCCAATCATCTTCTCATCCTCATTCTTCCTCATCTTCATCATCCTTACTCTTCATAATCTTCATCATCCTTACTCTTTATCATCTTCATCATCCTTACTCTTTATCATCTTCATCATCCTTACTCTTCATCATCTTCATCATCCTTACTCTTTATCATCTTCATCATCCTTACTCTTCATCATCTTCATCATCCTTACTCTTTATCATCTTCATCATCCTTACTCTTCATCATCTTCATCATCCTTACTCTTTATCATCTTCATCATCCTTACTCTTCATAATCTTCATCATCCTTACTCTTCATCATCTTCATCATCCTTACTCTTCATCATCTTCATCATCCTTACTCTTTATCATCTTCATCATCCTTACTCTTCATAATCTTCATCATCCTTACTCTTCATCATCTTCATCATCCTTACTCTTCCTCATCTTCATCATCCTTACTCTTCATAATCTTCATCATCCTCACTCTTTATCATCTTCATTTCCAATACTCTTCATAATCTTCATCATCCTTACTCTTTATCATCTTCATCATCCTTACTCTTTATCATCTTCATCATCCTTACTCTTCATCATCTTCATCATCCTTACTCTTTATCATCTTCATCATCCTTACTCTTCATCATCTTCATCATCCTTACTCTTTATCATCTTCATCATCCTTACTCTTCATCATCTTCATCATCCTTACTCTTTATCATCTTCATCATCCTTACTCTTCATAATCTTCATCATCCTTACTCTTCATCATCTTCATCATCCTTACTCTTCATCATCTTCATCATCCTTACTCTTTATCATCTTCATCATCCTTACTCTTCATAATCTTCATCATCCTTACTCTTTATCATCTTCATCATCCTTACTCTTTATCATCTTAATCATCCTTACTCTTCATCATCTTCATCATCCTTACTCTTTATCATCTTCATCATCCTTACTCTTCATCATCTTCATCATCCTTACTCTTCATAATCTTCATCATCCTTACTCTTTATCATCTTCATCATCCTTACTCTTCATCATCTTCATCATCCTTACTCTTCATCACCTTCATCATCCTTACTCTTCATAATCTTCATCATCCTTACTCTTTATCATCTTCATCATCCTTACTCTTTATCATCTTCATCATCCTT